>NC_136953.1:16201402-16241402 GCF_949987615.1 Pollachius pollachius
ATGAAGAGCTGCTTGGGACTCCGCTAACCTGCTGGGCTCGAAGGGGTTTGGATCCAATAAGCAAACGGCTCCGATAACGACTTGGAGGCGTCCAGAAACCATCCACCTTCCTCCTTCCACCCTTCTCGCCCTCCTCCTTCCATCCTTCTCTCCTTCCTCCCATCCATCCTTCAGACTCTCCTTGCTCCCTTCTGCCTTCCTCCCTCCCTACCTCCCTCCTCTCTTCCCTCCTTCCTCCCTTCCATCCTTCCTTCTCCCCTCCCCTCCCTCCTTTCCTCCCTCCTTCATCAGATCTCTCTGGGCTAAACTGATCGGGTTCAAAGTGGTGGAGCAATCACAGGAGACATTAAACCCGGAGTAGGGCTCAACACACACACAGACACACACACACACACACACACACACACACACACACACACAGACACACACACACACACACACAGAGACACACACACACACACGCACACACACACACGCACACACAGAGACACACACACACACACACACACACGCACACACACACACACACCTTGACACCTTAGGAGGCACTAACACTTTGGGTGCCAGCCCTTTGCTCAGCACTCCCCCGCCCCACCCCACCCCTCGTAAAGAAAACCACGTTGAGCAACCTTCAAATGAAGCAGGATTTGTTTTTCGTCACGATCCAAAAGCAACATTTTTCGTTCTTCTTTATTGACCTACCCCAAATTGCCTCCATGCTCCGAGTATTTTGGAATTAAAGATAAACTTCTGGAAGGGCCGTTAAGACAACATACCGCATGGAGGGATTTATTGAGACGTATCCGAAGGTCAGGATAATAACGTAGCGTAAGCACCTCCAGGGTCTGCCGCGCGGTCACGTCGAGCGCAACAGGCACCAACTAAAACGACGAGCGAACCGCCCACCACAGAAAACCACCGGCGCTATGGCGACGCTCCGGGAGAGCCACCTGTCAGTGACTCGAAAGCAGGACGATTTTTTTAAAAGATGGAAAACTCTTGGAGAGGAGATCAGATACCCGACGCCGAATCGCTTTCCTTCTACCCAGACTGTGTCAACACACACGGGAGAGCGATGTGGCATGTGGTCGCTATGGTGAGGTCGCTCACGGGGGTGGGGTTATCCTGAGTGGGATGAACGTTCTTCTGAATGTCATCACAAGATATTCATGTTGATAAGAGAAGTCAAAATTCCAGCATTTGAATAAGGCTTCAATGGATTAGTCGGAGGGTTTTTCAGACGTGATCTGTTCATTAAACGAAAGCAACAAACGACTGCATATAGGATACTGTAAGAACAGGAGATGAGGTCTGTTAACAGGAGAGTTAGATGTACCCTAACGGAATTATTCCCTTGATGAATGGAAAGACTCGGAATACCGTGAGACTTCTCCTGACGGATCTCCTTCAGTACAAAAACAATAAAGAGATCCACTAACAATGAGAGGTAGAATAGTTTGAATACAGTACCAGGAGCAGAAGAGCTGTCACAAGGAGCCGGCAAGAAGGGAGTTCCACATCCATGCCTCTTGAGTTGGCAAGTCTGAGTGTGTTTGTGCTTGTGTGCCAGAGTGTATGTGTGAGTGTGTGTGTGTGTGTGTGTGTGTGTGTGTGTGTGTGTGTGTGTGTGTGTGTGTGTGTGTGTGTGTGTGTGTGTGTGTGTGTGTGTGTGTGTGAGTATGTGCGCCTGGCAGGTCTTAGCAGTTTTCTCTGGAAGCCTGCACCCCTTCACGTACGAGCTCGCTCTGTGCAGACCTGGTGTGCGGTGCTCTACCTCGTTCTCTCTCTCTCTCTCCCTCTCTGACTCTCTCGCTCCCTCTCTCTCCCTCTCTCTCTGACTCTCCCTCTCCCTCTCTCTCCCTCTCTCTGACTCTCTCTCTGACTCTCTCTCGCACCCTCTCTGACTCTCTCTCTCTCTCTCCCTCTCTGACTCTCTCTCTCTTTCTCTCTCTCTCTCTCTGTCTCTCTCTCTCTCTCTTGCAAAATTCAAGTAAAGGTATGTATGGGGAAATGGAGGAGGGGTTGAGTGTGGGGGGATGAAAGGGGGTCAAAACCTGTTGACTCCTCAAGTTTTCCCTCATTGGACCATCGATAAATGGGCGTCGGCCTTGCGTGAACTAGTTTTAACAACGGTGTGTGTGTGTGTGTGTGCGTTTGTGCGCGCTTGAGTTGTGTTTCACTAATCACAAATCAGGTATGGAACCAAACAGACAGACCTCCAAACCTCCTTTTTGCATCACCTTTTTCCTCTCTCTCTCTCTCTCTCTCTCTCTCTCTCTCTCTCTCTCTCTCTCTCTCTCTCTCTCTCTCTCTCTCTCTCTCTCTCTCTCTCTCTCTCTCTCTCTCTCTCTCTCTCTCTCTCTCTCTCTCCTTTTCTACCTTTTCCTAACTCGCCCATTCCCAGTTCAATGTTCCTGGTGTGTTCCCCTCTCTGCCTCCCCGTTCCTCCTCTCATTGGTCCAGTCCTGCTGAGCTGTTTGATTCATTGCTGAGCAGTCAATTCTACTTCTCTAAAATTCTGTATGAATGTCTTATTTCTACCGCAGCAACCTTGGCACTGAGGGCAAACTGATGGAATTCATATGCTTACACAAGCATGTGTTATATATATATATATATATATATATATATATATATATATATATATATATATATATATATATATTTATATGCTGAATATATATAAAGCACAAGATTCAGCCATGTGCACAGCTGAGTGTGTGTGTGTGTGTGTGTGTGTGTCTCTCTCTCTCTCCTTCTGTGTGTGTTTGTCTACCATCTGATCTTTCATTTTGAAAACATTTGCATTTTGAGGACTTTTAATGTGAAGATCATGTTCCAGGGACCTTACACTTCCTCTGCTTACACTAGACGCATCTCTCCGCCGTCCAGAGATCTCGATGGAGGGATCTCCACCCCCTCCTTCTCACTTTTATCATTGGAGGTTAAGAAACATCCAGCGCTGGATTCAATGGCCTCATTCACAGGCCTTGACCGTTAGACTCGGATAACATTTGCACAGGGGGGGCGTGTGTGTGAGTGTGCGTGTGTGTGTTACAGGTGTCCAGTGATGGGGTGGTGGTGAGGTGAAGTATGGGGGGGGGGTTATAAACAACAGCTCTGAGGTCTGTGAGGTACGGGAACGAAGTGATACGTGGTCAGTCGAGGACTCATTAGAGGAAATGTGAGCGATGTTAAGCGATATTATTGCGTTAATGATAACAATGACGCTGCTGTAAATAGCTTATTGAGCGTCACACAGTTTGGGAGGTGAAAATGAGAAGCTGTATCCTCAGAAGAACAAAGAGGAGGTGAAACTCGTTAACTCCGCCTAGCCCAATTAAGTGCTTTGGATTCAAAAGTCCACCTAATTGCTGTCAATTAAGTCGTCTGCACTCCAGAGCAAACAGCCAGCAAGCTTAATCACAACATAGCGGAACGGATGCTCAGCTATAAAAGCACAGCATGTACGCACGCACGCACGCACGCACGCACGCACGCACACACACACACACACTTGTTATTGCTCTTCTGGGCCCCAAAAAACATACTGGAGGTCTTTGCTTACCTCACCTGCAGCACTTTAATCATAATTGACCCTCTCGTGCTACTTGTTTGACTTGGTCGAAGTGAAGGTCTCAAGTCACTTCTCCTCAGGAATGCAGAGAAACTAGTCAATGCTCCTTGAGAACACACACGCACACATACACACGCCTCTATTTTGTGTTCAGATTGACACGCACAGCATCAATTAATAATCTCCTGCCCGCTGACCTGAGGTCAGCCGGTGACATGTTTGTGCGAGCAGGCAGAGAGGCAAGGTGTGGGTCAGAGGGCAGGGGGCAGGGGTCAGGGGGCAGGGGTCAGGGGGGCAGGGGTCAGAGGGCAGGGGGCAGGGGTCAGGGGTCAGGGGTCAGAGGGCAGGGGCCAGGGGTCAGGGGGGCAAGGCGTGGGTCAGTGGCCATGGGCTGTCCGGTGACCTGGTCCAGAGGAGGAGATGAACAGAGTACGATACCAGCTTCGGTTTCCTGGTGCTCAGCAGGAAAACACAGATCAATGAAGATGTGACGGGGTACTTTCCAAAAACACCTTCATACTATAAATATAGTAAAAAAAAAAAGATAGTGCTGGAGGGCAGGAAAAACAGACAGAAATGGAACTACAAAAATATAAAGAATACCGTACGTGAAATAGCTCCTGCTGTTGGAAAATAGGATCTGAGTGGATGTGAGCCGGCTGCATCCGCCACTAATGACTCTGAACTAGTGTTTCCACCCTCCGCTTTCCACTGGGAGCTGCTCTGCCACCTCAGCAGACTGAAACAAATCCATATTCTGTTCCCCGTACCCGAAAGCAATCCCACTTTGGTTTCCAGAATTCTCCCGGAATCTAAATTAGATCATCTTTCAGTACAGCATTGGATGAGAATCAGTGACGTTCGTCAATCTAACGAATGCTTTTTGATGTTCGTTGACGTTATAAGAATACCACAAATGCATAATTTATGCGATTTAAGCGAACTCTGTCCGAACAAACTAACCTTAAAACAAAATAAAGAATAAAAACGTGATCATTAATCCTCAAGATCTCTACAAGATGTCCTCACAAGGATAAAAAAATGAGAAAGAGATACACACACACACACACACACACACACACGTTCCGTCTTCAAATTCTGTTTAGCTTTCAACAGTGCGCACCCCCTGCGGTCTCTCCCCCCCCCCCAGTGGTTTCCCCCGTGGGGTTCATTAAAGTGGTTCAGGTGGAGTTAAACGCGGCGCTCTTCACACCTCCCCCGCGTCGCCCGCCAGTGGTCTCTCCCGCCGTGATTTACGCCGCACCGCAGCGCCTTTAAAGGCCTTCCCCGGGCGTCCTTATAAAATGTTTTACCAGGACAGAGACTTATCGCCTGCAGCTGAGTATTAATCAACCCCACCCCCCCTTCAATTATTACCCCCCCACCAGCCAAAAGTGGAGGATTAAAGTACAAAAATGTGAAAGAGACAAAACCAGTTTAAGCCAGATGGCAGTTGAGCGACACAATGGGCGTCCTGGGACGGGAAATTAACGTAACGGCCAGTCATAATAGTCACCCTCTGAAGGGTTGAAAAGGTGAAACGATGCAATGAGAAGCAAAGACAGCGCGTATAATACCCCATATAGAGGTTCTTTATGGCTCTTGGTGTTGCCCTAGAGAGCAGGCCAAAACCCTCTTGAAAGACTACCATCACACTCACTTCTTTGGCTCTTCTCTGGCTGCGGTTCTTACCAAAGCCTTATTTTATCCCTTTTACATGCATCTGTAATATCATGTCTTTTGACTCCTTTCCTGCCTACATATTTCACTCTTTCCTCGTTCGGTGTTAGTTCTACTCTCTCTCTCATGCATGGTACGAGCAATGTTCGCAGTGTGTGATCACTGTCATAATATTACCTTTTAATTATGCAACATCAACACAGACTTCTGGTGCATCGAGTGAGTTTGAACGAGTGTGCAGACACTTTGGCGTTCTACACCCCCAAACTCCTTCTGTCAGTGGTGCTGAGGGGTTGGTCAGTCAGCATATGATTGGGTTTTCTTTTCGCTGGCTGGGGCGCTATTTGGACGATGGATAACATAACATGTTAAAGCTGCATCTGGCCACAAAACAAGGCGATTATGAGGGCAATAAAAGAGAGCAGAAAAACATTCAACTGGATACTCTTCGGCGTTTACGATTGTGTGAAAATATTGGAAAAAATGTTTGCCACAGAATAATTTGTCAAACTCTGTCTACGTTTTGCTTCAAAGAGGGCCTCTTGAGTTCTAAACCACATGTTTCCCAGGGAGGAGAGGAGGGACAAGACAACATCATTAACAAACCGAGGAGAGACATTTACGGTGTTCGGAAAACCTGCATAGAAGATCGCAGCAGATGGACTTTTCACATTAGCCTGGGTTAGCGAAGTGTTAAGCCCAGCGTCCAGTAACAGACCCGCCAGATCCTGAAGCCACCAACTCCTCCTTATCCCTCACACCAACCGACCACAGGTGGCGTCCATAAATAAGACCTTAGAGGCCACTGGGGATTGGTTGGGCCGCACCGGCCTCTGTGGTTATGGGGGGGGGGGGCTCTAGCGGGACGGGGGACTATCGTTTAAAGCAGGACGGGCGTTTAGTGCCAACGCTGATTCATGAACTCCCACAGACCGAGACAGAATCGCCCCCACGGACTCACAATGAAGGCTATAGCGCCTGATGGTCTCAATGCTATTATAACATGGCTTGTTTGGATTCTCGACTCTGATTGGTCGACTACAGCATTCGGCGGTTGTTCCTGAATAGCAGACCGTGGCTATGAGTGACAGGCGGTTGATTTGAAGGCTATCTCAAACCTTAGAATCTAAAAGACAATTGTAAGCGGGAGCAATGCAATAATTGTAATATAAAAAACTATTTAAATTGAAATTTAGAAAGTATTTAGAAAGCAGCCGCGTCATAAGCGAGATAATTGAGCAGGTCGCCTCTGACACGGTAGGTTGTGTGAAAAATAGAGGGTAAGGGATTTTCTTCTTCTTTCCTTTATCTATACTCAACAAATAAATAAAGCAATTCTAGAATGATGTAATGCTAACACTCATGTGCTAATGTTTGGTGTTAAAGAATCCAGAATCCTGTCTCCCTTCATCCTGTGATGACACTGACCAGGCCACTGTCATCATTCCCTCACACACACACACACACACACACACACACACACACACACACACACACACACACACACACACACACACACACACACACACACACACACAGACACACACACACACACACACAGCTTCCTTCCTGTCTCAATTGGGCCTCAGACGAGATCACACGAGGCGAGGCCCAGGGGAAACGCGGGCAGATTGGTGGCGAGACGGCGAGCTCCGCTAACCCCTATTCCGTCCCCCCCGTCCCCCCGCCCCAGACGGAGAGGGTGTGGGGGTCACCAGGAGGACAGGGAGACCTTAAGGGGGGAGGCTCCCCCAATGGCCTGCTGCCGGGTGCCATAACAGCCAAAAACAGGGCCCCAGAGTCATCACTGGAGGGGCTCCCTTCCTCGTGGGGGGGGGGGTTGGGGTTCAGCGAGTTCGTCAATAACTGGTGGTTTAGGTAAAGGTAAGCAGAACCAGAATCTTCCTGATTGGATCAGCTCGGGTTTAGGGGGTCACATGACCTCACCTGAACAGCAGCCAGCAGAGAGAGAGAGAGAGAGAGAGAGCGGGACGGCGAGGTAGGTTCTTTGTTGCAGCATGTGCAACGGTTTTGTTCTGTGATCTCGGCGGGAGAGAGGGTAAGTAGGACATTACTGTCTCTGTTCATCCTCTCAGGTGAGAGTGGAATGAGATGAGGTAGAGAGAGAGAGAGAGAGAGAGAGAGAGAGAGAGAGAGAGAGAGAGAGAGAGAGAGAGAGAGAGAGAGAGAGAGAGAGAGAGAGAGAGATGTCATGACTTTGGAACAAGCTCCATAAGCAAATCTCCCTTCATTAATTATAACTTACTATCACACAAAGCGCAGTCACTGGGAACCTCACAGAACCTGAACTCATCATCTCAACGGGTGCACGTTTGAAATATTGACACTGGCCTGTGGAAGTGGTGCGTTTCTCTGGCTTTTTGGGGGGCGGGGGTTCTGAAGAGAATGATGCTCTCCTCTCCGTCCCTCTGGACAGACAGCTAGGGTTTCAGCGTTTAACCCCCGGAAGAGCGGTGGTGGTGACATGTGTTTCCCATCGCGGCCGCGCGTGTTGTCTTTGGCGTTGGGGCGATCGGCCAGAGTGATCGTAATGTGATAAAAGTCTTTAACCCTCCGCGCCGGCAGGGTGGAAACTGACACCCGCGCTCGGGTTAAATAATGACGCAATAACTAAGGCCGCGAACGGGTGTGTGTGGGTCTGTCTGTGTGTGTATACGTGTGTGTGTGTGTGTGTGTGTGTGTGTGTGTGTGTGTGTGTGTGTGTGTGTGTGAGAGACTGAACACCTGACCTGTGCACGACCCACAAATATGGAAAGAATTTACAAGAATCGAAGTTGATAAAAACAGAAACTCTAATGACTGCTAAAGAACCCAGTCACCTCCAATCGAGACGTCATTCAACGGCAAACCTTTCCAATCTGGAACAAATAAGCAATCTATGAACACTGAGCACTGACAGTGTTACCGATGCCCGAACAATTTGAACTTTAATCCTCTTTTAAAAGGACCGGCGTCCCATAAAGATCCATCCAATCGGCTGTCGGCTCTGGTTATGGGGGCGCGGCCCCACTGGCCTGCTGGAGCCGCCCCCCTCCGCCTGACAGGAGCCCAGCAAATCACAACTCTCCCCCCCGCACCGTCCATCACTCAGCAGCCACCAGCCACTTAAATCACACCAGCCACCCACCAGCCCCCACTGGGGCTTCCTACACATGTCTCTCTCTCGCTCTCTATCTCTCTATCGCTCTCGGGGGGAGAGAGAGAGAGAGCATTAGAGAGAGAGTGAAAGAGCGAGAGACTGAGAAGGAGAGAGAACGAGACAGAAGGATAAAGAGAGAGAGACAGAGAGAGAGACAGAGGTATAGACAGACAGACAGACAGACAGAGAGACAGAGAGAGAGACAGAGAGAGAGACAGAGGTATAGACAGACAGACAGACAGAGAGACAGAGAGAGAGACAGAGAGAGAGACAGAGGTATAGACAGACAGACAGACAGAGAGACAGAGAGAGAGAGAGAGAGAGAGAGAGACCGGCCTGATGGATACGTCTGGCGCTTCGGCTTGTGAACACTTCACTTCCTGCTGGTGTGGCTAGGGTAACAAAAAAAAAGTGATGCAGACCCTGTCGCTGTTCAGCGTCACGAATCAACGCCGCCAATAAACACGTACAACGACCGGGGCGGGCCGTGTGGTTTGAGTCTCTGGATACTTTAAAAACACCCCGAGAATACTTCGGCGCACGGCATAATACGTTCATCTTTGTGACAAGCGGACGGCGAGGTGCGGATAGTTTACATTTAAAAAGGTGCACATGCCCTCCGCCCTCTCCTCTCCCTCCAGACAGGTTCACACCCCTCCCTCCCTCCCTCTTCCCTCCCTCCTCCCTCACCCCGTGTCAACTTTCTTCTCGCTCGATCAACCCGACGTCCACGCAAAGAGGAAGACATTCATCATCCTGCCAGGTAAGCCAGGCGTCGGCCGTCTCTCTCTCCCTCTCTCTCTCAGGGGAGGAGAAAGGAGAGGGGAAGGTCCAACCTTGGCTTGGGGGGAGTCGAGGCAGGGGGCGGGGGGGAGTCGAGGGAGGAGAGGAGGGGGGAGACGAGGGAGAGTAGGGGGAGCCCCAGAGAAGGACCAGCTGTACGTCTTCCTTCCGACCGACCTGACAACGCAGAGAAAGGATGAGGGATTGGGAACGACGAGGAGGCGAAGTGTATTTACACCTCCACTGTCACGGCCGGATCTGGGGAGCGTCTGGCGCTGAGCGGGCGGGGGGTAGGTTCTGCTGCTGAGAGGGGGAGGAGCGGGGAACTGGGCTCAGAGGAGGAGACCGTCTGTATGTACAGACGCATGGATAGGTGCGTGTCTCAGCGGAGGTGGAGAAGACCAGGGTGCGAGACCCCCACCCTCGCCCCGCACCTGGGAGGGGGTGGAGAGGGGTGGAGAGGGGTGGGGCTGGGGAAAGCGATCACCTTTCCCGTGGCAAAACCATTAACACCACAGCGGCCCATGAAGATGCAACTGGCCAAGTATCACAAGGGAGGCCTTAATGACGAAAATAATAATAATAATAATAATAATGTGTACCTACAACGTTACTTTTCAGCACTTTACTTTTCCCACGTGACCAACCTCTGCTGGAGATATGCGCACAGAAAAAGCGGTGAAACTGTAAAATGTCATCAACCTATAGATATGCTAGGAGTGTATCTATAGACCCAAGGCAGTGGACGGCATTGAGCGAACACCTGCAGGATGCGTGGATGTGAACAGTGTCTGGCCTTGACTCTGTGTGTCGGTGCGCGTGTGTGCATTTATGTGCGCATATGTGTGTGTGTTTGTGAGTGTGTGCGTGCGTGTTTCAGTGTGCGAGCCAAATAAAGGGATGGAACCGCCTCAAGCCGACTTTCCTAAGCCTCTACTGGGCAGGCTCACGTGGGGACGCTGCCTGACAGAAGCAAAGTGTGGCCTCAGACCTTTTCCGTGCGAGTAAAAACCGGCGTAGGAAAAGGCTCGGGTTCATAACTACGGGTTTAGGCGTCTGCCTCTGGCCTTCCACACATGCCACAATCCCCCTTCTCTGTTTTCCCTGGAGCCGCGCGTCGCCACCATCTGTCCAAACACTGCACTGCGGTGGCCTGTTGGTGGACTCGCTGTTTGCCCCGTTACAGAGCGTGGCTGGGGCAACAAACAGGCGCCAAACACACACACACACACACACACACACGCACACAGGTTACCACGCGCGCACACACACACACACACACACGAGCACGTGCGCGAAAGGAGTCAAGAGAAGATAGGAATGGCCAAGATAAGGAGAAAAGTGAGAAGAGCAGAGAGGAGACGAGACAAGGTCACAAGGAAAGAGGAGACAAAGAGGACAAGAAGAGAGGAGTGAAGGAGAGAAGAGACGAGTGGAGCTGAGAGGAGTAGAACGACGTCACATTGTGCAGGCATATCATCTCCCTCTCTGTATCTCTGTCGTGAATACAAACTAGCGTATCCCATTTCGCGGTATCTAGTCCTCTGGACTGTTTGAGACCCTCACCGCAGAGGTTTAGCAGAGGATAGGACAGGAGCCACACAAACACGCACACACACACGCACACGCACACACACACACACAGCGTGCCCAAACTGTCCTAGTCCAAGACCACCCTGCACACAGAGAGAGAGAGAAAGATTTATACTCTTTTCTCGTCAAATACTGTGTGTGTGTGTGTGTGTGTGTGTGTGTGTGTGTGTGTGTGTGTGTGTGTGTGTGTGTGTGTGTGTGTGTCCATACATAATAAACACATTATATTTAGATGAGGTGCCTCTATCGCCATAGTTCAGGAATAAAGGTAGCATTGCGGTACAGTGGAAACGGCCATCGCAACGAAATGTCTCCCTCTACTGTCTGAGACGAGGCACCACAGCACCACAACACATTTCTCAGTAATGAGTTGTATTCTACTGTGTGTGACTGATTCCCCCTCAACACACACAAACACACAAGCAAGATAAATGTGTTCCCAACAACAGAACAAGCATTGACTAGCCCATGGCCCATGTCTGTGCATGTGTATCTTTATGTGTGTCTCAGACAGCTCAAGTGTTGGGCTAGACAACAAAAGCCTGAAGAGATCTTAATAGCCCCCCTTTCCCCTATACCACCACACAGAGCTGAAGTGCACCGGCGAACAGACACACAGCACATACACACCTTAAATCTCAGAGGCAGACCCAGGAAACACACACGCTGTTTAATCAGTTGTAAATCTCATCTACCCTCGACTGCACTAGACCTGAGGTTGTTGTTGTCAAGTAGGCCCTTCAGTGTGTGTACACAAATGCACACACACACACACACACACACACATGGATTTATTTTGTTCACGTATTTTATGTTCATGCACTCTGGTGTGTGTAGGTGTGCATGTGTGTGTCTAGGTGCGTGTCTGTGTGTGTGCGTGTGTGCGTGTGTGTGAATAGGAGCTCCAGGCCTTTGCTCCGCACGCTTCCCGCTAATTGTCAGGGTTTACAGACACACCCCCACTTGCCACACGCACACAAGCACGCACACACACACACACACACGATACAGACATGCAGGCTTTCTCTCATAAACCAATGAACCCCCCTACTTACCCAAACCTCCACCTCTTCATAACCCACCAACTCAACGTGCACAGTCACGTGCACAGCAGCAAGCGCTCCAGCAGTGTGTGTGCGTGTGTGTGTTTAAGTGTGCGTGTGTGTGTATGCGTGTATATGTGTGTGTGTGTGTGCCGTATGTGTACGCACGCGCACATACGTATACACACGTGTTGTCTGATGATACGTGGGTGTGCATGCGATGTGTGTGCATGTGAGCGTGCGTGTGTGTGTATGTATCTATGTACGTATGCATGTATGTCTGTGTGTATGTGTTTGTCTCTATCTGTGTCTATAGGTCCCCCTTCCCTATCATTACCAATGACAGGGAAGGGGGGGGGGGTTGGGCTCTGTTACCGCGTTGAGAAATAAAAAAAGAACAAACTCATAACCTCCCATCGCTCATAACTCGTGGCTTTGGCCTGTGAACACGCGGCGAGTTCAACTGCGCGGTTCAACCGAGATGTCGCTTCTTTCTGATGTTGTTGTTGTGATGTGGTTCAGCCGCATGACGGCTGCTCTATCTTCCCGACCAGCGGAATAAGGCTTCCCTGTCTGGTTTGTGTCAAAGCCGACGTTCCGATGTCACGCTGGCTTCCCCGCACTTCCACCCCCTCTGTCCTCCTCCTTCCACCCCCTCTGTCCTCCTCCTTCCACCCCCTCTGCCCTCCTCCTTCCACCCCCTCTTCGCTCCTTCCATCCCCTGGGGAAGAGGAGATGGAAGCAGGAGAGGGAGAGGAGAGAGGATGGAATGAGAAGGGGAAAAGGGGATGGAGGAGGACAGGGAGAGGAGGGAGAGGAGAGGCGATGGAAGGAGAAGGGAAGAGGGAGTGGAGATAGGAGGTGAAGGAGGAGGGAGGAGGAGGTGGGAGGAGGGAAGAGGGGAGGAAGGAGGAGGAAGGAGGGAGGAGGGGTGGCTGTGTGGGTCGGTGGCTTGGTCGACCCGATATGTAAACAAGTGGTTTGTCTCATAATCATAATCGAGTGTTTGGGAATAATTTCCATCCCTTTTTCCCTTGTCGCGGAGGTTCACATCGCCAAAAAAACAAGAACACAGAAAGGAAAGAAAAATCAGGATGTACTTATTTTTCTTTCTTAAATGGCTCTTCTTCATTTTTGGTTCAGGGACAACAAAACTCCCACCTCGTTGACTCTGGTCCAGCCTCCTCCACCTCCCCCTCCACCTCCTGCTCCACCTCCTCCTCCTCCTCCTTCACCTCCTCCACCTCCTCCTCCACCTCCTCCTCCTCCTTCACCTCCTCCACCTCCCCCTCCACCTCACCCTCCACCTCCTCCTCCTCCTCCTCCTCCTCCACCCCTCTCCCCTCCACCTCCTCCACCCCTCTCCCCTCCACCTCCTCCTCCTCCTCCTCCACCCCTCTACTCCTCCTCCACCTCCTCCGCCACCCCTCTCCCCTCCACCTCCTCCTCCACCCCTCTCCCCTCCACCTCCTCCTCCACCTCCTCCTCCACCCCTCTACTCCTCCTCCACCTCCTCCACCCCCTCCTCCACCCCTCTCCCCTCCACCTCCTCCACCTCCTCCACCCCTCTCCCCTCCACCTCCTCCTCCTCCTCCTCCTCCTCCACCCCTCTCCCCTCCACCTCCTCCTCCTCCTCCTCCTCCACCCCTCTCCCCTCCACCTCCTCCTCCTCCTCCTCCTCCTCCACCCCTCTCCCCTCCACCTCCTCCCCTCTCCTCCTCCGGCCATGGCTCCCTGCCCAGGCCTGCCAGACAGTGTTGTTCACCGAGGAGCGGGAGACTCCATTGCGCTCCAAACGGCCGTAAATCCCGGAGACTTCAACATGGGGCCGGGTCACCTTTACCGTACCGCTTTGGGTCAGGATTCAGTAAACAGAGAGAAGGGGGGATTGTTGGAGCTTTGGAAAAAAAACAACTCTGAGGAAGATTGCAGGAACATACACACACACACACACCGAGACATCCACACACAAGCCCGGGAGGACGCACAACCATCACTGTTTGTTTGCCAGATGCTGAACTACGGAATGTGTTCGAGACAGACTGTGTGCGACCAAATCAGATGTCTCCTGCTGCTTTGGTACAATGCCTCGACATTGATAATGTGACGATATCATTCATTTTGGATAATGTCGAACTGTTCTTTGGTAAATTCCCTAAGATGATAAGATGATTTCTACTCTTATTTTTCAATGAGTTCAGTTGGAACAGTCCTGGTTGACTGGCGAGTTCATCGTGCCATTATGGCGATCCTAAATCCACTTGAAATCAAGTAACGTGGCAGAGCGAGTAAGAGCTAGCATGGCAGGAAACTCGACCCCGTAGCAATACGATGAAACCAGTAAAGCCTACCGAAAGAAGTATGAAGAAACACAAATCTCCCAGGCGCAGATCCCTTCAAATCTCTCTGGCGCTCGTGTCGGGGATCGGACGACGATTGCTTTGCTTAACGTATCGGCTTCACCGACACAGCGTCCAGGGTGAGCATCTGGGACACGTCAAGAAGAAGACGAAGGAGAAAAGGAAGGAGGAGAAGAAGAAGAAGAAGAAGTACAAGTACAAGCAGCAGCTCCTGTTTTGGGGGGACTCTCCGGTCTGTGTGTTTTGGGGGACTCTCTTGTCTTTATGTTGTCATTATGAGGGCTCTCTGCTCTGTGTGATGTTCAAATTAGAGCTCAGCTTGAGCTCCCAAATCACGCCACCGCAACGCCCCCCTGGAGTGGCGAGGGGGAAACCACACGGCCGTGTTCCGCCAAACAAGCCCCCGGGAGGATCACGACGTCTTCTGTTCTGAGGGATTCCATTGCAGCGTACTAAAGCCGCGGCGGAGTAGTTTGCGTGACTTTGCAGGACACCGAACACCGCCGTGGAAACTGCCAGGTCGACGGCTCTGTGGTGATGACGGTGAACCCGTCCGTGCTATACACGTGGCTGGTCACCGGTCGACAAACACGCTTCGGACGAGAACGAACGCTGACGTGGTTTTAGCAAACTGTAAGGAGTACGAATCAAACAAAACCAAACGACCTGCTGAATCAAATGTCATTGATGTATTTTCAAAAGGCGTCTGGAGACAGCACACCCGTATCACATTACTCATTGTACTGCATGAATTAAAAGAAAGGGTAGTTTACTTGACTAACTAATGAGCTACATTGGCATATACTGGATAATAGTTGAATACACTGGGCCTGTGTTATTCTGGACTGACAGTGACCTAAAATAAAGAAGAAGGGTCGAATTAGCTGTGAGAGAAGCAACAGACCCAAGTGTTCAAAACAGTTCAGTGTCTCAGCGACAACTTGTCAACCACAGAGGTCTCCAGCCGCCATCGAACGAACTGCATGTTCCCGCATGGGAGTGTGTTGTGTGTGTGTGTGTGCGTCTTGCATGCGTGTGTGCAAGCGTGTGTGTGTGTTGATGAACAGCCCCCCTGGGTGGAGTCTTTGGTTACAGACCAGAAGCGTTGTGTAGCATTATGCTAATGTGCGGTACCGATACGTACAGCTAAGTGTTTGGGTTTTTTCAGGAACAAATGTTCTGTCTCCCGTTACAAGGAAAGTTTGTCTCGCAGCTTGGAAGCCTGTCGTGTGATTTTTCTATTTTGCGGTTCTTGGGGAAAAAAGTCGACACACACACACACACACCAACACACAGACACACACACACACACACACACACACACACACACACACACACACACACTCCCGCAGGGCTTCAACAAAGAGTGGGGACAAAAAAAAATACAAAAAGTTGCGTGCAAAGCAGGTTTTGATCCGTATCGAAACTCACATATCTGTGTGTGTATGTGTACGTGTGTACGTATGTGAATGTGTACGAGTGCATGTGTGCGTGCGCGCGTGAGTGTGCGCGTGTGCGTCTCTTTAAATGGTCTCGTTAACAGCAGCACTCGGCAGCTCCAGAGTGAGAAGGAGCTGGAAGCTGTTCCCACTCTCCTCTCCTCCTCCCCTCTCCTCTCTCCTCTCCTCTCCTCCTCCCCTCTCCCCTCCTCTTTGTCCCCTCCCCTCTCCTCTCCTCTCCCCTCCTCTCTCCTTTCCCCTCCTCTTTCTCCCCTCCTCTCTCCTCTCCCCTCCTCTCTCCTCTCTCCTCTCCTCTCCCCTCCCCTCTCCCCTCCTCTCTCCTCCCCTCTCCCCTCTCCTCTCCCCTGTCCCCTCTCCCCTCTCCTCCCCTCTCTCCTCTCCCCTCCCCTCTCCCCTGTCCCTCTCCTCTCTCCTCTCCTCCTCCCCTCTCCCCTCCTCTTTCTCCCCTCTCCTCTCCTCTCTCCTCTCCTCCTCCCCTCTCCCCTCCTCTTTCTCCCCTCTCCTCTCCTCTCCCTTCCTCTCTCCTTTCCCCTCCTCTTTCTCCCCTCCTCTCTCCTCTCCTCTCCCCTCTCCTCTCCTCTCTCCTCTCCTCTCCTCTCTCCTCTCCCCTCCCCTCTCCCCAGTCCCTCTCCTCTCTCCTCTCCCCTCTCCTCTCTCCTCTCCCCTCTCCTCTCTCCTCCCCTCTCCCCTCTCCTCTCCCCTGTCCCTCTCCTCTCTCCTCCTCTCTCCTCCCCTCTCCTGTCCCCTGTCCCCCACCCCTCCCCCCCCCCTCCACTGCGGAGACTCCAGCCCGGTTCTCCTAATGAGCGGCTGAGAGCATCAGACCCCTGGGAGCCTTCAGTGCCACCGCATTCCTTCCACACTGAACTATGTGGTGGACACACACACACAAACACACACACACACACACACGCACACACACACACACGCGCACACACACACAGCCCCCAAAACACATGCCTGGGGCCTGAGGTATGCTTCTCCTGAATGACATGCATGCCATGTTGTTGTGTTTTGACCGTGGAGCATGTAATGCCTTGCTCGAAGGAACACATGGCTCGATCTGGAGCCCAGCGGGGGGTGAGTCAGATCGGAGCAGCTTCCAAGGAAATGAAACCCAGAGCTGGGTGGTGTTCAGCTCTGAACACCACCCAAGCTCTGGGTGCTGAACACCACCCGCGGGTGGTGTTCAGCACCCAGAGCTTGGGTGGTGTTCAGAGCTGAACACCAGAGGAACACCACCCGCGGGTGGTGTTCAGCACCCAGAGCTTGGGTGGTGTTCAGAACACTCGGGTCAGAGCAGTAGCCAGCCATTGCCCCCCACTCCCCCCCCCCCCAAGACGACCCCCAGTGTCCTCCAGACCAGAACCACTGGTCCACTCTGGCTCCATTCTCCTCCCGTCTGAGCCGGACCCCTCGCTAGCCCCCCGGCTTCTCCCCCAACACACGGGTGGTCGCGTCCGTCAGCGGCCGGTGATTACGGCGGCAATCAGGCTAACACAGCCGAGCTCTCAGACCGGAGAGGGCCGAAAGAGAGGGGGGAGGGGGGGGCTGCCCATGTTTTGCCTGCTAAGACGTATATCATGTTAATACGCCGGACCGAACACACACAAAAAACACGACGGACAAATAACCGACCGCTGTCGCCACCAAAGGGGTCAACTTTCAACCTCTGAGGAACTGAAACAACAACAATTTTTTTTATGTTTAAAATAGATATCTTCGTCGGAGATTAGGGAGTGTCAGAACACATCTGGAGTCCAGCAGCATGAGGATATTGCAAATTGTTATTGGGTTATACTGGCCATGCGTTTTCGATTGTGTGTCTTTTGACTCTTCATTTCCAGCAGATATAAAACATCTGTGTTCTGCAGAGGTCTTTGGACTTTATCAAGACAATGCAGAGAGGGACACACACACACACGCACACACACACACACACACACACACACACACACACACACATACACACACACACGGCCTGTGTTGCAGGCCTAATAAAACAAAAGAAAGACTTCTGATGTATATTTCTGGCACCAACAAAGCCTGTGTGCATCTGTGTGTGTGTGTGTGTGTGTGTGTGTGTGTGTGTGTGTGTGTGTGTGTGTGTGTGCGTGTGTGTGTATGAATGTGTATATGTACATGTATGTGTGTGTAGGTGTGTGCGTGTGTGTATGCGTATGTGTGTGTGTGTATGTACGCGTGTGTGTGTGTGTATGTGTGCGTTAGCTTTTATGTGTGTGTATGTGTGCGCTGCATGGCACACACATAGGGGAAACCACGTTCCACAAACATCTGCAAGAAATATGACCGTGAATGTAAACAATTAGACCTCCATCACTTCTCCTACACCGCCCATGAAATAGTGTGCGTGCCTGCACACGCAGCATGGGCATTAATCGCACCACCGCCATTAATCAAAGACATCGCTGTGGATGCACTGCAGTCCCGGAGGTCACATGTGATAGCACGGAGAAGCAGAGAAAACACAGGACACACACACACACACACACACACACACAGAACTCCAGTTATCACAACCGTGGAAGGGTGGGGGGGTAGGTGCATTTTCGGAAGAACAGTAGCGCACAACAGATGTGCTTCTAGTCGTTGGTTGGAAATTCTCAAACGCACACACACACACGTGCATGCCTAGGTGTGCACACGCACATGCATGCACACACACACTCCAGCACACGCACACTCAGGTCCGAAGACATCTGAGGGACATTTTGCTGTGTTGGATTCGGATCACAGCAACAATTTCAAGCGCGTGTGTGTGTGTGTGTGTGTGTGTGTGTGTGTGTGTGTGTGTGTGTGTGTGTGTGTGTGTGTGTGTGTGTGTGTGTGTGTGTGTGTGTGTGTGTGTGTGTGTGTGTGTGGTTTGAAGGGGGTGGTGGAGGAGGTGGTGGGGGTGGAGGAGGAGGAGGAGGAGGAGGAGGAGGTGGACTGAACCACACGTGTTGTGTTGGATGGAACCAAAGGGCGGGAGCGACGGGGGGAAACCGTATCCACCGCCTCAGCACTTCTCCCAGCCAGCCCACAGGGGAGACAAGCCGCATGGACCCCGACCAACCAGAGGAGGGCCAGAGCAACCAGAGGAGGACCATAGACCAACCAGAGGAGGGCCAGAGCAACCAGAGGAGGGCCATAGACCAACCAGAGGCAGACCATAGACCAACCAGAGGAGGGCCATAGACCAACCAGAGGAGGACCAGACCAACCAGAGGAGGGCCAGAGCAACCAGAGGAGGACCATAGACCAACCAGAGGAGGGCCAGACCAACCAGGGACAGACCAGACCAACCAGAGGAGGGCCAGAGCAACCAGGGACAGACCAGACCAACCAGAGGAGGGCCAGACCAACCAGAGGAGGACCATAAACCAACCAGAGGAGTGCCAGAGCAACCAGGGACAGACCAGACCAACCAGAGGAGGGCCACAGCCTCCAGGGACAGACCAGACCAACCAGAGGAGGACCATAGACCAACCAGAGGAGGACCAGAGCAACCAGAGGAGGGCCATAGACCAACCAGAGGCAGACCATAGACCAACCAGAGGAGGACCAGAGCAACCAGACCATAGACCAACCAGAGGAGGGCCATATACCAACCAGACCATAGCAACCAGAGGAGGGCCAGACCAACCAGAGGAGGACCAGAGCAACCAGGGACAGACCATAGACCAACCAGAGGCAGACCATAGACCAACCAGACCACAGACCAACCAGAGGACCAACTAGTTACTGACCAGAGACCAGCTATAGCCCAGCCAGAGAGAACCAGATACTGAAAAAGGAACAGCCACAGACCAACCCGAGACCAGTCATCTCACGTAATTCCCCTTCGATTATTCTGATTTTATGCATCACAAAACTAAAGGCCTAAAGTCTTCTGTGGGACACCAAAGCCTCCTCTCATTTGAAAGCAGGTTAGGGCTGCGCCCTAGCACAGTGTTGAACATAAAAACGATTGTCTTCAAGTGTGTAAGTGGGTAATCTTAACAACGCACTGCATCTGATACCTGGATCAGTTCACACATTCTACTGTCTGTTTGGGCTGCCTGAGGAATTATAACCAAATAACAACACCCTGCCAGAGATACGATACTGCCGGCCACAGCACCCAAGCAAGTTCATATTCTTCCTCTACAAGCACCGGAACCCAGATACTCCCTCGAAGCCCCCAGGGTCGGTGTGATCAGTTTGGAGACAGATGGTCAGACAACTGCAAGTGGTGGCAGAGGCTGCAGTGCTGAACTGTTACCGTTTAGCACACGGCCAACTGCTGTTGGGTTACGGATCAGAGGTTAATGCGTCCTCATCTTAACCTCTGATCCTCGTTATTCACAGCTGCGATACTTCTGGAAAGGCGCCATTTGATGACTGACACCAAGTATGTTGTTTTTACGGTCAAGTTTGAGTTCAAAGTGCTTTGAGTTACATCTCCCAACTAAAAGTCAACTTTACTGTCATACTCTCTTTTAGAAACAACTGACAGGGAATGGAATATGAAAAGCAAAGAGAGGGGGTTAAGGGGGCTGGTCAAAGGGGGAACAGGTTGAGACGTGTGGAGCAGAAGTATGGTCTCACCAAACCTCTGGTCATTACCGCAGAGTGGAGCCCAAAAACCCTCATTATCAACCACACACCTCGCAGTAACCCAGATCAGTCAAACCTTCCCCTGTACTTCCTTCTGACACAAATGGACCGTGTAGAATAGAGCGCTTTCCATGCCCAGACTCCCAGGGAAGGGTACATTCAGGGCATTTGGCAGACTTGTTTATCCAAAGTGACTTACAGTAAGTACATTTGTCAGAAGAAAGAGTCACAACAATATCTCGGTGTTGGTACAGTAAGGACGATCAAAGAAACACAAAGAATTACCAAGGACTAACAATCGCTAGGTCAACCCATACCCTGTTCACATCAAAAATAGCTAGGGTACAGTATGTAGCATCGATAGCTACGCAGGTACCTTTTCTTCCCATTACGACTAGCTTAACCAAAGCTTGATGAAGTTATCGAGGAATTCCATACACCAGCCTACGCGAGTCCTTTCTAGGAAGCAAGCTACACTTATTTTTCTACAAGTGTCACACAGTTCTCCTAGGTATAACTTCTACACAGAGAGACAGGATTGGAAAAAATAAAATGTGTCTCGCATTGCAGACCTTTTCCACGTAAGAGGAGATGCACTCTCATCAAAGAGGTGACAGGATCATGTTAGCTCATATTGAAATGTAATATGTGTGTGTGTGTGTGTGTGTGTGTGTGTGTGTGTGTGTGTGTGTGTGTCTGTGTGTGTGTGTGTGTGTGTGTGTGTGATAGAGAGAGAAAATCGCACAGCACACATTGCCAACACGTATAAGGCGAGAAAGTCAATTTCAAAAATGCAAATGTATGTGGGAAGCGGAGCATTCCACTGCCACAAAGTGAGGGATTACTAGCACGCACACACACACACACACACACACACACACACACACACGCACACACACACACACACACACTGACAGAGCCGGTGAGACAATGTAAATGGAGGATCCCCTTTCGGCGGGTCCCTTTAAAGTCTCCTGATGACAGGCCGATCTCTTCCCTGCCGTCTAGACAATAGCCGGCTAAGCGGTACTGAGGCGCCACGCAGATCCAACCCGTTTCATCACATGTCCCGTCTGTCACTCCCTCTCTCTGACACTGCTGCTCTGCCACGGCCTGCCTGGCATGCTGTCATTCCCACCTTGCGTACAGACCTCTCCCCCTCCCCCCTGCCTTTCAACACAATGGATCATGTTTTTAGAGTATTGATTGTGTAGAAGAATGGATTGTCAGATCCTCAATACTGTTATTGACAGTATTGAGGATTTTAAGGGAAAGAGCTCAAAAGGGATTAGGGATATTGCATCCTTTCGTATTCACCCTCATCTCAGGCGGTTGGCAGTGACCACGTTATTTAGGTGCATAAAACGCATAAAACGAGCTGCTTTAGCGCGTGTAACGCATCTACGCGCCTAAACCAATGGCTCCCTATGTAAAAATGCCGATTTTCTACACCTCTAACGCGCGTTATGCCTTCAGTTCATAATGCTGTCATTCCCACCTTGCGTACAGACCTCTCCCCCCCCTGCCTGAGTATAGCTTGTGTAGAAGAATTGATTGTCAGATCCTGAATACTGCTATTGATATGGATGCATTTCTGATTAGGGAAAAGAGCTAAAAAGGGATTTGGGAAATTGCACCCTTTCGTTTTCACCCTAATCTCACTCGGTTGGAAGTGATCACGTGGCAGTGACCTGGCTGGCAGTGCTGTGGGTGTCAGGAGGCTGGGTGGCAGTGAGTTGGCTGGGCGTGACCTGGATGGCAGTGTGCTTGTCGTCTACGCACCAGAAGGCTGCATTTCATTTTTTTGCTGCTTCGGGCGATGTACGAGTTACACCTCCACCCAAGCTCCATCCCAGTAGCTTGGAGAGAGCCTGCCAGCAACAATGTTGATGTTAGCCGAGACCATTCATCTGCTGCTCTCCTAGGGATAGGTCAGGAGTCCACTGGCTCCAGACCGACCCATGGTGACCCACCTACTGACGGTGGGCCCAGAGTGAATGAATGGCCACTAAATAGGCTGCATATCGCCTCCCGGGCGGCGCGCTAATTAAGGCATGTTTGTCTTGGCCTGGGAGCTGATTGAGTCCAACACAGAACAGTTACACTGAGAAATCCCCCAATACTGCAGAGTGAGAGAAACCAGAGGTGGGCTTTTCTGAAACCAGCGCGATACTGCACAGTGTGCATAAAAGTGTTCGGTACAGGTTTCCTGTAAGGAAAATGTGACTATGTTTTAGCCTAGAGCATAAAGTTATTAAAAAGATTATGAACCACCGGAAAAAGTACAAGTGACATGTAGGCATCGTCTGCTGAATATTGACTTCAATGATTATTGTGAAATTATTTCAGCAGAAGGCCGTACGGCTAGTACGAGGGCTGGAGGGCTAGTACGTATCTGACCAGATGTGTTGAGGGTCATAATGGATCTCGGCCCAGCCCGACACACCCTGACGCACACGCACACACCCAGGCCATGATGTAGACACCGCGCAACACAGCTCGCTGAGTGATTGGATTTTAAGAATACCAGAGGCCGGTCAGTGTTGATTGCACTAACGAGAAAAGTCTGGCCTGTGTGTCTGCGTACGTATGTGTGAGTGTGTGTGCGTGTGTGTATTGTTTATGCTAGTGTTCCGTTAAGCTACATCAGCGCACGGCCAAATTCCAACCTTGACACACACGACATACACGCGCACACCTGATGTACACACACACCACATCCACACCTGACATACACACCTGACGTACACACACCTGATGTACAGATACCCACACAATGAAAAAAACACACAAGGGGTACAAAAACAAACACACACACACACACACACTGTTGTATCGGGTGACGTTTGTTTTGTTATTGTCCATTTTACAACAGCACCCGGACGGGGGGGGTCATGGGGGTCACTCACCGGGTCCTCGGCCTTCTGGGGGGGGTGCGTGTCCTGCAGGAAGTCCTCCGGCAGGTGGTCCCGGCGGATCAGGGAGAACTCCCGGATGAACACGGCCTCCCCGTCTCCGTTGGCCCGCACGCCGACCTGGGGAGGGAGGGGTCACAGGCGTCAGCGAGCCTGTCTGTGATTGGCTGTGGACGCCAGGCAGCACGTCACTCGCTGGCAGTGCGTGTGGAGAAGGGGTGGGCCTCCTTGTGATGTGTGACCTCACCGCTAGTGACCAAGGTCAAACCTGACGCCACCCATCTGTTGACGTCAACCATGTGTTGCGAGTGAGTGAGTGAGTGAGTGAGTGAGTGAGTCAGTGAGTCAGTGAGTTAATGCAGATGTGATTGGGTTTCTAACTGGAAAGCTCTGTCCATTTGAGTTAATGGGCAACTATAAACACATACAATCAGAGAAAACGGGAAGAATCCGCACCATGTTGTGGCTTGGGAGGGGGGGATAGAGCAGGGACATATGAGGGTCATGTTCTAGGAGATGAGGAAAAGGACGCTTTAGACTGACGGACCCCCAAGACACGGTATGACGTCTTTGGAAGACTCTACAGTGCTTGGGAAGCGATGGCGATCGGGTTTGGAAGGCAACACAACTGAAGATGGAAGAGATGGTCAGAGTGAGAAAGAGAGAGAAGAGGTTTTTTGACGGTGTGCGTCTTGGCGGGGATTCCTTGGAAGTCTAGTTTCACACGCTCCCCGCTGACATAGCGGCTGTTGCCGTGGTTGCAGGTCCCAACTAGCAAATTACGCTTGAAGTGAAAAGCACTGCATGACCGTGAGCCCGTGCTGAGGCCAGACCCATGCATCTCTGAGGCTTTAGAGCCACTAATGATGCTTGTACCGTTTAGACCTGTTCAGAAGTAACCTAGGCTATAGACTGTATATGCATGGATATATCTATATATAAAGTCAGTCTGTTCGCTATACAAGTATTGTTAGACAAGAGAAATGGGATCAGTAGTGCACACTACTATCTCAGGTGAACATAAAAGTACACATAAAATATATATATATCCTTTTCCCAGATGTCAATACTGTTTCTTTAGTCACATTAGTGTGTTATCGTACTCTCTTTTCCCTTCCCTGGAACTCATCCGGATGAAGTTAAATTTCCCATTATCCACTGCTGACAACGGTGTAAATGATAAATCAAAAGAACAGCTCCACCGCGTCCTTTGATAAAGAACACTCCTGTACTCTTCTTCTGAAGATTGTCTGGGTCGGCGGTGCTTCACCGCGGCTGGCTCCATCACTCAGAGGTCTAATGGAGCGGGACCGCCCCCGGCCCGGCCCACTGTGGAGCCCGAGGAGGGGATCCATCAGGCTTGTTTCCCTAAGAAAAACAGGCGGTTTGTTCAGGGCCAAGGCCAGGCATCCTGCTCAAGACCCGGCTCCACGACCCGGTCTTTACGACCTGGCCACCGGCGCCACAGACTCCGCCGTTAAGACCTGCCACTGTCTCCCGTTACCTCTTCAGTTTACCAAACCTGGTCCCCTAGCCGCCTCGCCGCGCAGGACTGGGGAGTGTTAGCACGCCCCAGGTGGAAGGAGGGGGGTCCACGAAAAACCACCTCTTTGAAAAGCCTACGAACTTCAGCACCAGAGGGTTTTCTGCAGGGCTGCATGTGGCTCAGGAGGTAGAGCGGGTTGACTGGTAACCGTGAGGTCGCAAGTTCGATCCCCGGCTCCTCCTAGCGAGTGTCGAGGTGTCCCTGAGGGAGACGGCCTCACCCCAACTGCCCCTGACGAGCTGACGAGTGTCGCCCTGCGTGGCTGACTCCGCCGTCGGTGTGTGAATGTGTGCATGAATGGCTGAATGTTGGGCAATATTGTAAAGGTCTCTAAGTGGCCCCTAGTTAGAAAAGCACTGTATAAATGTCAGTCCATTTACCAGACCTTAATCACGAAGCGGCCATATTGGTCTGTTGATTGGGGAAACCTTCTAGAATCTTTCAGGGGAAGCCATGACAACCCAGCCGTGCATTCCACTTCCTGCACCCACGCATTGGGTTGTCATGGTTTCCCCCTAGGATTTCAAAAGGTTTCCCCGCCTGACAAACTACCATGACCGCTCGGTAACCCAGGTCTACAGGGTGATTCTGCACGACCCAGAAATACCTCAGCTCAAGAATCGGGGGTGGGGTGTACGTTACCATTAGGGGAGTTTCTTTTCAAGCTAGCGTGAGCAAACACTGCCTTCAAGAATAACACGCAAGGTGTTTGTCGTCTGAAATTGACATGAAAGCCTAAAGATGTGGGAGTGACAGTGTAATTGCTGTGACCTCTCAGCACCTCGTCCGCTGGCAGGCGTGGGACTGCCTCTGTGTGTAAAGTATAGCGGCGGCCCTGCGTGTGCCTGTCACCGGGACAAAGGGCTCGGGTTTCAAAGTGCATATCCCAGCCTATAGGGCTAGCAGCGAGCACGGTGAACAAGGGGCCAGGCAGGTTCCTGCAAATCGCATAATCAACAGTAATAACACCAACCTGATACCATAATTGGGTTTTCCTACGACCTGGTGCCAGCATCCGCTGTTTGGGTGGAAAGTGTAAAGAAAGAGTGGCCGGCCGCCCCTAGGACGTCTGTGTAAGCCCTCACCAAGGGCCAGGAACCAGAGAGGAACTCTGCTGCTGCTTTGATTGATCAGATCTCCATCTACTGTTTGGATAACGTTAAGCTTTCCCCTATACTGCTTCCTGTCTAAAGGAAACCCAAAGAGTACGCTTTTTTTAGAGTTTGGCAAGTCGGCGCGTTAAAACGGGGAAACTCTGCGGTGTTTCTAAACTCGTTTTGAACGAGGACACCTTTCGTCTGCATTGGATTCGGTTTTTTTCATCATGAATGGAAAACGGTACAGTTTCCTTTCTCCTCAATGAGCAGCATCAGTCGTATCGGTTACCTGGCCTGACACATCAATCCAAAATAAAGATTTATTTTCCTTCTGCCCCTGCTCTGTGACGGAAACACAGGCTTTTCGAAGGGGCTAGCTCAATATTTGCTCATTGCGCTGAGCGAGCTGGGCTGTCCCAGGATCTTGGTACGTCAATACCAGTTCAGCTCTTAGAAGGCTCGCTGACAGGACTTGGCTTTCTCCAAGGAAAATCACGCCCAAAAACCAGAACCACCTTATCAATTACTCACTCACTCACAGTCGGACTGCCGCGAGGAAAACGTCAAGCTCCCACTAACAGTTAAACATAATAAAGAAATAAAATAAACCACAATGATGAAATATCGTTTTCTGGGTGGCTGCTGGAGCCCAACGAGACGGGCTACAGCGTGGAGAAGAAGCTCAAAAAAAGAACAAGTCTGGTTTACAAATTTGACTTCACATGTCGGACCCCGGGAGACCCTGGCTGCACTGGGACGAGACGAGAGTTATGGGAGAGAAACACATTCGCCATACATCCACCGCCCCTGGACGCCGGAGAGCTTGGCTCGGGCCGTTTGTTCCACTTCCCTTTCCCCCAGGTGGAACTGAAGAAGTTCTGTGTGTACACACCTTGTCTCCTCACCTTCTACCCCCAAATCCTCTCATACTGCTCCCTCCCCTTCAAACCCGGCATCCACCTGGTCAGGAACAAACCCTGGCCTCTCTCTCTGATCTCAGCACAACGTTTCCACATTTGATTCCTGACCCTTTCAGCCTCACACAAGCAAGGCCCGACAGCTACACACCTGGTTCCCATGGTGACACCGTCGTCAGGGATACCGATTAGTCTGGACACATTGAAGTTCCCTTCCTAAGGCAGACCAGGACTCCCTGTCACAGGGAGTAGGACCTTCATTTCCAAGCCCAGATGAATGTTTGTGTCTCGGCGTGAGAAAATCTAAGTGATCGGTTTTCTATTTTTATTATGACCGGTCTGGAAAACAGAAGGGAGGTGACACCAGCTGCATAAATCTGCCTCTCCTTTCATTCTTCCTTTCCTTCTTTTCCTTCCTTTCCTCCCTTTTTCTCTCAAGTAGTCCCCTTGTCAAGTCGTCATCGACGCACTACGTCTCTGATCCTGCACCCTTTGTCAGTGGGTAAAACCAGACCGAAGAATAGATCTTCAAAATACGCGAAGGAGATTTGGGAAAAGACAACGTGGTTTGGCTGTTTGGTGTCAACAACAGGGGGTAATAGGACAGGACAATCACTACCATCTATCTATATATCTATACATACATACAAACCACCAGGTTGTTTTGATCAAAAAACCATGGGAGGATGATTTTGAAAAAATCGTTAGGGCTAGGTTCTGGGTCACGGTTCAATCTGACAGATATTCCCCTGCGTTTTCTCTTCTTCCCCGTCAAAGAATCTTCTACCGTCTTCCAACGTGTGAGAGGAACACTCCGAGCCCCGAAAGGCCTCAACTCCCTTCTGACCCAACAGCTCTGATTTCACTCATCCACCCAGCTCATATCCCCCATCACACCCAGCAGAACACACATACCCCATTCGTTCTCTCTGACCGCTGCGCCTGCACATGATGGATGACCCCGCCATTTATTATGCTGCGCTTCAGCATGCCTTGCATCTGGGCTCTCGGGTAACGGACGGCTAATGGGAGGACGAATGGGCACGTGTGTGCGTGTGAACACTTATGTGCGTGTGTGAAATGCAGAATCACCTTCATGCAGGATAAGACAAAGATAAAGTATAAGAGTCTCTCTCTCTCTCTCTCTCTCTCTCTCTCTCTCTCTCTCCTGCATGTGGCCCCTGGAGTCAGATCAGCTGTCTTCTCTCCCACTAAAACCCAGCATCTATACGACGATCTCACCAGTTCAATCCAATTACGATCCAAGCGTCAAACACAGAACATAAACAACAGAGCAATTAATCCAAAGTGTGTGTTGCAATGTATAGAGACAATACACAGACCACTATCTCATTAGTGGATAGAAAAAAGAAAACGTCAAATGATTTGCAAAGGGGGTCAAGGGAGGAGGATCCAGATGTATGAGGGAGGTCAAGGAAGGGACTGGGAGGAGTTGATAAGAGAGGGTGAAAGATTTAACGGGAATAACGTCCTAAATGGTCGGTGTTGGAATGTAGCCGGCCACAATGCAGTCAGCAAACCCTGAGCCTTCCCATATGTCCACGATGTGCACAGGAGTGTCCCTCCCCCAGAGAGACACTCTGGGGAAGACACTCTAGACATACAGCTCTCCATCGAGACGTGTTATCTACAGGGGCATCGTATACAGGACGTCCCGGGAACAGGCCCCGAGCCCCGGGGGAGGGCATGCAGGGGGTGAAAGATAGGGGTAGTGTAACCTCCCCTATGCATCTGGGTAACAGGGCTCCCTCTCAACCTTTCATTACCCCCCCAGCTCCCAGCACCATCACACGACGGTGTTAGGTAACCGCCGGCGATGGCCGACGGACGATAACCCCACTCACGCTTGAGAGGAGAAGGAAGCGGGACAGACTGAGAAGAAACAAGAGGAGACATCGCTGTTTGGGTCCCGACCGACATGCACTGGTTCCGTGATTCAGACCGTGCGCGCGTAGAGGATGACATCACAAACAAGGACACCGCCACCCACACGCCCGCCGCCGTCCTCCTCGGCCAGGGAGACGCCAGGGAGGATTGTAATTGACAGCTGGGGGGGCACCGGTACAGACACCGCCCACCACGTGCACCCAGGGCACTGGGTTCTCACGCAAACACACGCGCACACGCACACACGTAACGCTTTAAACCCTTGGACTGTCATCATCTCGGCATCTAAGTAGCACCAAACAAAGGCCTGAGGTGCAATTCTCTTTTAAGAATCGAGTGACGGATGAGAATCGAAGGGGAAATTGTCCACGTTTTAAAGGTTGGTTTTCTCCCTCTGCAACGCGGCAGAGTAACAATAGAAAGATGGATAGGAGGGACGAGGGGCAGGCGACGAGGGGAAGCCATTCATCTTACGCCCTTGTGAAACGAACGCAGAAGAATAAAAACGCTGTAGGTGTCTCACACTAATACGACTCGTCTGTGGTCGGTCTCGCCCGGAGTACGATCACAATCCCAAGACACCAGGCTCCAGTTTCATATCTTAAATACAATCGTTATAATCCCATTTTCATACAATCGAGATGGACTGGGAGCACAATGTGTTGGTGTAGCAATACGTCTTTGTCTTTCTCCTCGTGGTGGGATTGTAAAATGTGTGTAGCAGGCGCAGGGAGCTACTGGGGCCAGTGGGGAAACTGGCAGTTCCAGAGTGGTATTCCCAGAGTGTCTGGGTATTGCCAATCGTGTGTTTGTTATTCCGACGTAGGCTGTAAACTGAAGGGACAGAAAACTAAGGATAGAAATATTTCATTAATCACAAGTTGTGTGTGCGTGTGTGCGTGCGTATGTCCCAAGGTACGTGTCTCATGTAGTCAAGCAAATAATCCTCACTCCTTGTCTGCTTGGAAACCAACCCTCTCCTCCATCATTTGTCGGTATGTCCCTTGTGCACCATTACACACACACAAATACCACTAGCCATGCCCGTGTCATGACTGGGAAACGCATTCAAAACCACAGATCCCAGATGAACGATCCGTCAACTAATATCGCCTTCCGGAAAAAAGACAGCAAACCAACTCGGAACGCCGTAGTCGACTGGCGCAAACATCTACCAAATACTCAATCCAACCCTTCTCCTGAAGCAACCAATCAAGGACGGGAACTCATCGGCTGCAGCCACGCACGGGGGACTTAACGGCCATCCTCCACAACGCCCCCGTTACGGCGGGGCACGTCGGATTAGGTCCCAGAATGTGTTCCTGATGATGTGCTCACCGCCCGCAGCGCAGAGACCTCGCTGCTGTCAGGAGCGCCGTGCCCGTGGCTTTAACGACCGCAGCTCCCCGCTAGCATTTCCAGGCCCCAATTAAGCCCCTCGTTTGCGGTGTCGTCGTGCCAACCGCTCTTAATTCCATATTCCGCTGCGTTCTCCAAACGGGCTGACCTCATCGAGCTGGCGGGAGGAGAGGGGTGAAGGAACGCGCTCCCCGCATTTCTGTATTTTTATTACACATAATCCTTGGCTACCCAGTCCCCGACGTACACTTATTATCCGAAACGATGGGCACCTCCACCTCCTCCATCACCTCCATCATTACCTCCACCTCAACATCCACCTCCTTCATCACCACCACCACCTCCACCATCACCACCACCTCCACCGCCTCCACCTCCTCCTTCAACACCATCACCACCACCTCCTCCACCATCATCCCCTCCAACTCCACAACATCCACCTCCACCTCCATCCCCACCACCTACTCCAACTCCACAATCACCACCACGTCCTCCACCTCCCCCACCACCACCACCTCCTCCACCAACTCCATCCCCTCCTCCACCATTACCAACAACACATTCAGCATGGTTCTGAAAGAGGACAGCGGTGGATCCTGTGGGAGTTTCCCCCCGCTTCAGTTCCCAGCCCTTAAGTTAAGTTGTGTTTGAGTGCCTTGACTTTACAATGCGTGAAAGGAGAGCGAGCCCAAATCTGTGCCTAAGGTTTAGGGCTCACAGAGGAAGTGATGAAGCAGACTTCCAGGGATCGTTCAGACACTGGATGACATTTAAGAAGCAGTTTCCAACAAGCATCAGGGAATGAGACACGTAAGGACGTCGGGGATCGAACCCTGATCCCGGCAGCTGGACATTAAACACCCAAAGCTGCTCGTCGCTCCAGCTCCTACACGATGCAGACCACGAAAAAAGAAAGTCCATAAAGTTCTGCTTCATAGAGCTTCAGATGTCACTTGGTCAGTTGGTCGGATGTGCTTTACCACCGGTCTTTAGAAGCAGTTGTTCCTTAGAAAGTTTGTCTGCGTGCCACCTCTCGACAGTAAAGGTCACTGGCTGATTAAAACCATTACCTCCCATCTCCCCACACGAGAGACGGAGAGCGAGGCGTCGATCGGAACAGGAATGCAGCCCTCCGTCATCCCTGCTACTTCCCAGATGCGGAGGACGTACCGTAGAGATATGAGAGACGATGCATAAAGGAGGGGGATGAAGGCTCTTAAATCTCCACGCTAAGTAGACCTTGACTCGTGCTGCTGGACCGGGGCCGGCCGGCAGCGAAGACTGAAGCCTGGATCCCTGCGCAGTTCCCACACTCTCTAGACCAGATCCTACACTCTCCAGAACAGATCCCACACTCTATAGACCAGATCCCACGATCTCTAGACCAGATCCCTCACTCTCTAGACCAGATCCCACGATCTCTAGACCAGATCCTACACTCTCCAGAACAGAACGTGCAGCGAGCGCCGCCGAAACGGACACATGAAAGGCGCCGACGACAGACACCCCGCGTGTTTACCCCATCGGCCCAAGGTACGACACGGCTGTGTCAATACAGAGAGCAAGGGGGGGAGGGAGAGAGACGCAGATGAGAGAGGCAGATGAGAGAGAGACAGAGAGAGAGAGAGAGAGAGAGAGAGAGAGAGAGAGAGAGAGAGAGACAGAGACAGAGAGACAGAGACAGAGACAGAGACAGAGAGAGAGACAGAAAGAGGGAGAGAGAGAGAGAGAGACAGAGACAGAGAGAGAGAGAGAGAGACAGAGAGACAGAGACAGAGAGAGAGAGAGAGAGAGAGAGAGAGAGAGAGAGGGAGAGAGAGAGATGCCGCAATCACACCAGCAGATTGAGTGCAATGGTCCAGCGATGAGGACGCGACGCTCCCAGAACAAGAGACAGCCCAAACAACTCGATCGTGAGGAAGACGCGAGCAATGTAAATAAATCAACGGCGGGGCCGTGGGACAGATTCAAGTGGAGGAGAGGTGCTGAGTCTGGAGTCAGAGACACAGACGTTAGAACTCACTCAGGCGTTCATACTGCTCTGCCAGGTGCAGCCATAACCCCAGCCCTTGATGATGTGTCAGGCGGACCCTGACACACGGGGCCCCCCCCAAACGCGAAAGTGGCGTTTGAGTGGGGGAGGCGATGAGGAATGGGTTGGGGGGAGAGTCAGATTAGGCTGCCAGTAAACTCCATGTCGGTTTAACTTGTGAACACCACAGATTAGTGCCTGTGACGTGATGCTGTACGGCTGTGGGTCCGAAGTCTGGGTCCGAATGGTTTGCGTGTGTGTGTGTGTCTGTGTGTGTGTGTGTGTGTGTGTGTGTGTGTGTGTGTGTGTGTGTGTGTGTGTGTGTGTGTGTGTGTGTGTGTGTGTGTGTGTGTGTGTGTGTGTGTGTGTGTCTGTGTGCGTGTGTCTGTGTGTATATATCTGTAAGTTTGTGTGTGTTTGCTGTGTGTCTGTGTGTGTGTGTCTCTGTGTGTGTGTGTGTGTTCTGTCTCTTTGTGTGTGTATTGTATGTGTTTATGTGTATGTGTTTGCTGTGTGTCTGTGTGTGTGTGTTCTGTCTCTTTGTGTGTGTGTGTGTGTCTTTGTGTGTGTCTTTGTATGTGTTTATGTGTATGTGTTTGCTCTCTGTCTGTGTGTTGGCTCTGTGTGCACTTCACACTGTATTGGTTACTCCGAGGCCCTCTCGTGTGTGTACGTGTGTGTGTTGTATCCCCAGCGGTACGTGTCCTCTGCGTGTGTGTCTGTGCGCACGCGGCCGACCCAAACCCGGCCAGCGACGGGCCGACAGTGCCTCCCTGGCTCCCGACGTGTTTGTGGTTGTGGTCGCGGGCGTAGCGGCAGTAGCACCACAACACAGCATGTTTGTTATTGTTAGCACACCGCTCGCTGTGGACCGCAGCGCCCCCCACCCCCCAGCCCGACCTCCGCCCCGCTGTTATCTGAAGGAAAACATTTCTCTCCAGCCCAAGAACCACCGCAGCGTCAAACAAAGTCTTATTTGTGAAACACAACACTGGTAAAAAGCAGCTCCTACTGTGCGGTTCGGTAAACACAGAGGGCTAGCAGATGGCTACAGGCCACGTGTGAGTCAGAGGAGGTTTTTGTTGTTTGGGTTTGTAACATTGGGATTAAAGGAGCAGTAAGTGATATTTATTTGTTAAAAAAAGTGATGTCTAGCTTTATATTGCGACAGCCATCGCTGAACCAGGGTGTTTGGTCGGTGACACGGCTCTCTGCGGCCCCCCGCTTGGCGGTAAACGGGAAGGAAACTTCTAGTGTCCCGTCCCCACTTTATCCAATCAGGAGAGAACTCCACAAAAGAGGCGGGCTGCAGGGCTTACAGGGTTGACTGACACCGGCGGAACGGGGCGGAGCTACCGATTCAAGTGCTGCCAGGAACGGCTTACACAACCGAACACGGCGATCGGAAAAAACGTCGGAATTAATGAGAGCTGCAAGGAAAAAGAGAGTTGGGATGTGGGGAGGAGGAGGGAGGGAGGGAGGGGATGGGAGCTAACTACATATTGGCCAGGTATTTAGGCCAAACAACGACATTGCCTGAAGCGCCTTTAACTGGAGGGGAGCCCGGATCTCAACCCAAGACTGTAGGAGCAGAATCCCACTTTGCGTGTCCCAGTCATGGTGCACTTACAGCAACAAGTTTCAACAATGCGTGTGGATGGGGGAATTAATAAGCACTTCTATTAAGGCCCATAGCTGAACTTTCCATGTTGCTCATCAAGTGCGGCCAATTATGTTGTTCAGTGACTCTCGAACCCGGGATCCCTTGAGCCAAGTTTCTTTTAACAAGGCCCTTCTCTTCAGTTGCACAATTACATGTTGTCTGACAGTTTGTGCCTGCATGCAAGTGTGTGTGTGTGTGTGTGTGTGTGTGTGTGTGTGTGTGTGTGTGTGTGTGTGTGTGTGTGTGTGTGTGTGTGTGTGTGTGTGTGTGTGTGTGTGTGTGTGTCTGTCTGTCTGTGTGTCTGTCTGTGTTTTTGTGTGTGTGTCCGAATGTTTGCTTGATAATAAGGAATCAGTTACAGCTCAACCATCTCACCCCTGGGAATCTGCTCAGAAGATATGGAGAGAGAGAGAGAGAGAGAGAGAGAGAGAGAGAGAGAGAGAGAGAGAGAGAGAGAGAGAGAGAGAGAGAGAGAGAGAGAGAGAGAGAATCAGAGACAGAGACAGAGACAGAGAGAGAGAGAGAGAGCTCTTTGGCTTGCAGAAGGCTGTCAGTGTGATGGTAACGTGATAGTCAGTACAGCCGTTCTTTCTGGGGCCATCTCTTGCTTTCTCCTGTGGGGGAGGGTGGGGGGTCCCGGGTGGGCAGGTGGGGGTGAAGGGGGTTCAGTCCTTTGATCTGCTGACAGTGGGAAACCGAATCCTAGCTCTCACCTATCGACCGCACATCCACCTGCATCCAGAGTGACACTGGCGGCCGCAGAAGGCTGCCTACAGCCCAGAGAGAGAATCCTTCTACCTTTATTTAAACAATATTAACAAACAAAATGTATATTTAATTTGATTTAAAACGCAAGATTAAAATACAGCCGGTTAAGTCGCCTTGGGGAGGGATGGGATGTGATGCTGGGGCGGTATATCGCGCAGTAGCGTCTCAGAACATTACCGTTGCTGGTACAATCACGGCGATTGACCGCTTTCAAGCCCACCGTAGCGTGCCTTGCTCAGGTGGTCGGGTCAGAACCCCCAGAGGTCACAGGAGGTCACACGGGTAGCGACCGCCCAGCCCGCTGACGTAGCAACCGCCACCGCGCCTTTTGCGTCCAGCGAGATAGCTTAGCTCGCCTTCCCGGCGTTCCTTCGTTTAAAACAAACAAAACCCGGACCAGAGGAACAGGAGGCAAGGCGTCACGGTGGACGGGTTCAGGCGGAGAATAGAAAGAGCAATGGACTGTTTGTGTCTGTGTCTGTGTGTGTGTGTGTGTGTGTGTGTGTGTGTGTGTGTGTGTGTGTGTGTGTGTGTGTGTGTGTGTGTGTGTGTGTGTGTGTGTGTGTGTGTGTGTGTGTGTGTGTACACCGGTAAGGCGGGATGAAAAGGAAGGGTTTTAGAGAGCAAGCCCACAATAATTGGAAATGGCTCCGCGGCTTGGACCAGGAACGTGGGTACGGCAACCCTGTGTTGTTTGCTCAGCTGTGGCATGTGTGTGCGTGTGTGTGTGTGTGTGTACACGTGTGTGCGTGCGTGCGTGCCTGCGTGCGTGTCCGGGTCCTCCCAGCATGGTGCTGGGCGGGGCAGGGGACTAGCCCCGCCCGTGTCAGCTGTATTTCAATGTTGTCGGACGTGGAGGGGAAAGCTCTCGCCACGAGAAACTGTCTTCCTTCAGCTGAGAACAAAACAGAAAAGGGCTGAGCCAAACAACGTGCCGCTTTCAGGGCGAGGAGAGATGGTGCTCACGGTTTAAAGTCCTTCACACTCAAACCACGGAGCTTAGCTCGACAAAGTATACCACACACTACAGTATATTTAACAGTTATTCACCGAAGAGGAGCCTGAGGTGAATAATTGTTTTAGTATATACTACACGTGAACACTCCAAAAATAAACAAGATAACACTTTTTGCCGGGATTTATTTGTTTTATTAGCGTGACGAGATGACCGTTTGCGATGCAAACAATATCCCGAGTTTGAGATCTCAATCATGGGATATTGCCCAATATCCCGAGATAGCGAACCAATCAAATTGCACCATTTTAGGAGGTTAACGTGTAGCATATAGTAATTTGAGAGATACATAAATGTAAATGGCCTATAGCGGTATGAGCATGCCTTTCTATGCTATACAGCAACAACAAGCTAGTATATCACGTCACTACATTCCGAGAGGGACCAACTCACAGCATAGTCAAGGCTGGGCTGTTTCCCTGCAGTCTGGCCCCGACAGAGCTCTCCGCAAGAGAGGTTATTCTTTCACCGTGGTGTGTGTGCGTGTATGTTTGTGTGAGGCTGTGTGTGTGTGTATGCTTGTGTTAGACTGTGTATGTGTGTGTGTGTGTGTGTGTGTGTGTGTGTGTGTGTGTGTGTGTATGTGTGTGTGTCAGTGTGTGGTTATGTGAAACTGGGGTGTGTGTGTGTTTCTGTGAGGCTGTGTGTTCACGTTTGTGTTAGACTGTGTGTGTGTTTGTGTGTGGTTATGTGAAATTGTGTGTGTGTGTGTGTGTGTGTGTGTGTGTGTGTGTGTGTGTGTGTGTGTGTGTGTGTGTGTGTGTGTGTGTGTGTGTGTGTGTGTGTGTGTGTGTGTGTGTGTGCGCGCGCGTGTATAGAGACCGCGTGTGAAAGTGTGTGCGTGCGTGTGTCCTCGGTTGTGTTTGTCCGACTGTGTATGTTTGCATGTGTGCGTAGTTATGCGAGACTCTATGTTTGTGTATGTGCGCGTTTATGTGAGACTGTGTGTGTGTTTGAACGTGTCAGTGTTTGTGTGTGTTTGTGCATGTTTGTGTGTGTGTTTGTGTGTGTTGCCCAGTGCGTCCCGTCCCACCTCCCATCAGATCGTAATACTGGGGTTTCATTTTAAACATCAGACCGAACTGGAATGAGCTGACAAGTAAGAGAGGAAGGAAAATAACACGGCTCTGCATCAAGCGTGGCCGCTCGCTGACAGCTCCTCGAGTGGGGAAACCTCACGAGGTTAATAATTTCTCAAAATATTTACTCAGAATCCGTCCGAGCTGCCAGCAACGGAAGACCGGAGACCTTGGATTTGAGTTTCTTTTTTTTTCTTCGTCAACATATATTTTTCATGAACGTTTTTCCACGATATCTCGACAATAAAAACCTTTTATAGGCACGGCTCACCCTAAAACACACCTGGTGCTAAACAGAATCGTATTCCAACTGAGAATCCTATTAAATGTAATTATAGAGACCCATGAAACGATGGGAAACACATTAATAGAAACACGAGTCCTCTTGTCTCCCATCTTTCGCAGGAAGTCTTTTTCTACAAAGGTTATCCTTTGTGATTAACAAAAAAAAATACAAAAATGTAGGCGGATAGGGTTCGACATTCGAAACGCGAGTGAGTGAGTCCCATCGTTCCCATCAGTAGATGGTTGGAGATACGGCCTCCCGGGCTATGAAAAGAAGATTCTTCTTCTTCTTCCCTTCCTACAGCATGAAAGTCACTTTGAATGGAGCCCAGTTCTCTGCGGAATTCCCGACAGAAATCGACATGATCTACGATATCCAGTTTCCATCGGATATCTCTCCCGCAAAATTGCTTCTGCAAACCCAAAACCTGAACTTGGTCCTGGGGCGGTATTTCTCCGTTGTACTTTGGCCTCGGGGTATAAAAACCCAAGACTCCGGAGATTCCCCGTTTTTTTGTGGCTCGCTCTCTCTCTGCGTCGTCACGGCAACGGTTGACCGGGTGATGTGCGTTCAACACCGGGGGGGGGGGGGATGTCTCCCGGTCAAGATGTCGACCGAGAAAAGAAAACCTAAAGTTCGGAAATTCAACGAGTTCTAACGTGCATTTTATCGAGACTTTTACAGTTTGTTCTCAGAGTGTCGTTGTGTACCAGACGATTCAACGCCGAGATAAAACAAAGCGACAATTGACCACGGCCCTCCGATCGAGAGCGTAGACTCGGTACAGCCTGGGCTTCCTCACAAGGATTACAAATTAAGTCGGAAAGCCCGGGTGGGAAATCTGGCCCAATCTGGCAACACGGGTGTCAGTGAATGGGACGCGCAGATGGACAGAGCAAATCGCTCGGCTGAGCTCTGCGTAGGGGAGGGGAGAACGGGGTCAGACAGAGGACAGACGGACAGCACCCCCCTGGACAGACTCACGGGGAGGCAGACCGGGAGGAGGACGTAGCAGAGGGATAACGAGGGACAACCAGGAGAGACGTTGTAAGACAGTGTATCGTTGGGGGAGGTTTAGGCTAATGCCGTTTATGTAACATGGGCTTGCTCAGTGTTAACGATTATTCTAACATTAGTCATGAGGAATACATTTCCTCGATAATAACCGAAAATAACCCGATATAACTGATGACTGTGAGTATGGCCTTACTATTCCCTGTCCTAACAGTTTGGTTCCAAAAGACTCACAGAAGAAGGGGCACAAACGGCGTTTGCCACAAATCCATGGTCTACCAGAAACAATGGTTAACACCGCTATCAGGCGATTTGAGATGAACGCAGACCTCTGGAATCGTTATTCAGGACTATCACTGAATACCAAAGCAGGGAACCGAGTGTGCTGAACGACTACAGCAAGTCTGCTGAGCTCAAAGCATCGACAGCGACGCACAAATAAAGATGTTACGACTTATTCAATTTGGTGGACGTTAGCCTTGAGTTATTTGCTACGGGCGAATGAAGCATGTCAAAGGGAATCCCCTGCTGTGACAACTCAACACAGAGAAGAGGAACGGCCAGAGTTCTGTCTTCATGTTCTCTCTCAATGTTGCGGCGGACGTGACCTGCGCGACCCCTCCGCGACCTTTCCAGCTGTGCGCAGGGATCCCGCCTCAACCCGGCACGCCATCGCAGAAGAAGGGGCGTCCTTCAGGAGAGATACCCATGGGTGGTGTGGGTGTGGTGGACACACACACACACACACACACACACACACACACACACACTTAACTCTCCTAACCTCAATGTCACGCCCTTACTCATCTTACACCTCTCTCTAATTATTTTATACCCTGATAAATTGTAGGCACGCACACACACACACACACACACACACACACACACACACACACACACACACACACACACACACACACACACACACACACACACACACACACACACAGTTCTGGGCGGTAGAGGATGAGCTACTGGGAGCAGGAAGGGAAGGGACAGGGAACAGGAAAAGGGAAAGGCTGCCGAATCCACATGACCAGTAACATTCTGCAGCACCACCAGTCAGAATCCACATTACCAGTGACACTCCTTTAACGTTAAACCTTTAACAGTTTAACGTACCAGGTTCGATGCAGGACACAGAACTTTAGGAGAGGTTGGAGTCACATGCCGACCTCGGCTTACACCTGAGTCAGCACACTTTGGGCTCTGCTCCCCCCCCAAGAACAGGTTAAGAACTCACTCAGGAAGAGGAGACTTAACCACACAACCCCCCCACCCCATCACAGCCCAGTAACAGCCCGACCCAAGCAAGCCGTCACTCAGACATATATGAACAGAACAAGTGAAGATGAGCGCCCTGGAGTGAGAGTCATTTGATTCGTTAACCCCCACCCTCCCCCACGGAAACCCCCCCAGGAACGCCGGCGTTCCCTGTGGCTCATCATGTAATGATTTGCCTCCCGTAGCCGCCCGCATTCCTGCCGCGTCCCGCTGTCAGTCAACTGTCAGTCCGATGTCACCTCTCGCACCGACACACACACACACACAGAAACGCGCACATACACACACGCACGGCTCTGCGTGTTTAAACACACACCAGCGGCGATGAGCTGGATCTCCACTACGCATCATCGCATCCATATCCCTCCTCACAGGGAATGCGTCCAGGAGACAAAATTCCGCGCATTCATTCGAGTCAATCACAATTGTTCGCCTAATTCCCCCGCTTCAAGACCTTGTTCGTTTGAAATAAAGAAATAATACAGAAACAGAAATGCTTGGATTCTGGGACTTGAGCTCGTCCAAGGTGGAATCATCGAGAAGGAGACATGACAAAGTCTTCTCTTGAGGAGATCAAGGGATATTCTTGGCAGACACTTCAACTATGACACTTACACTCAATCCTGAATGTTTGAAGAGGACATCTCAGCGGACACAACGACCGAAGCGTTGGGCAGTGCATACAAGAACAACAAACTCAGACAACAGCCTGAAGATGAGCTGTTTGGACACTTGGACCGGGGAAATGGTTCAGATGGGACGGAAGAATCCAGCGCTCCGAGCATGTTCCTGTCCTGTCAGAAGGTACACCTCAGGGCTCCTCCTGAGTGCCACAAAACATTTCCATCCGGACCTCTGAGCG
>NC_136953.1:16245844-16265844 GCF_949987615.1 Pollachius pollachius
CCCCTCTGCTCCTGTTTGGAGCCATTGTTCCACAAGCCGCAACGCAGAGATGCTAAGTTTTTTGTTTTTTCTCTCGTCAATAAAAAGGGTTGAGGGATTCATTTCCACACAGGTCACGGGACAGGGAGAGGTCACCGTGGTCGTACGCCGCAAGATGACCCGTAGCAGAGAGAGGGAGGATGCCAATACAATGATATGGGACACATCAAAGGAACAACTCAGTTTAATCCGCAGCTTTGAACATACTTTTTTACGAGCGGCTCTGATTCACTACAACGTTTCCACCGGCTGTAGTTTATTATGAAAGGGATAAAACAGACTTAATATGAGGTTGTCGTCTGATTCCTTTCTTTATAGTCCCAATGCGATCATTGATCGCCCTGTGAGGACATAAGGAGGCCGGGTTGACTGTGATCAGTCCCTTCCTGTGGAGACTCTCAGGGAAGCTGATCTTGGTGGTTTTGAAACGCAGCACAGAGGGAACGAGGTTTCTTCACTAGGAGCACAAATTGATTTTGTGATAAAGAATATACACAGAGAGAGACAGAGAGAACATGCTGATGTTAAAAAAACAACTACTAATATTTACCGACTTATACAAACAACGTTTTTTGACACAAAGTCCAAACGACTTAAGGTTTATCTTGGCCCTTAAGGTCACGAACTCTGATGCCCGGAGGAAATCAAAATAATTCAAACCTCAGACGTCCACTTTGGATCGATTACTCTGATGCTCTCTCCTGGTTTCGAACCGATATGATCAGGTCCTCTACACCCTCACTTGGCTGAATTCGATTCACCCGGCTGAAATGTCATCTCCACGTCTCCAGCGATCGCCGCACTCCATCAATGTTTCATCAAACCGAGCCAGACGGCGGCAGCGGCCTTGTTGGATCTGTTGGTCTGGAGGCTCGCGCCCACACACACACACACACACACACACACACACACAAACACACACACACACACACACACACGCTCACATTCAAACACGTGTGGTCCCATTATGTGGCCACCCGGCATGGCCACATAATGGGACCACACGTGTGTGAATGTGAGCATGTGTGTGTGTGTGTGTGCGCGTTCGTGTGCGTGTGTGTGTGGCATGTTGTCTACATCATGAACCCTTGTTATAAGTTCAAATGAATCCATGTGGTATTAAAATATAGACTTTTAAAGGTAAATGGAATTAAAGTTAAAAGTATCCATGATTCAATGGAGAATAAAGCAAAGAAGCAAATAAAAAATACTGTTATGTTGTCAAAGGTGTTGGCTATGATCTGAAAGTTGGCTCATTCTAAGGTTATTTTCATGGGATGATACACCATCTGAAACATACTTGATTATTATATTCCATTTACTTACAAAATAGATCCGCTAAACCCTTTTCAGAAACTAGAGGGAGCGTTATTTAGGCTATAAGTATGACACGTCCTCACAGTGTATGATAACTTGCGCTTGGTTTGGGATTTGAGTTTATGAAGTGAACGTTTAACGTCGTATTAACTCAATGGCGCCCTCTGGTGGGGACCATCAGCTAAGCACCACTGGGACTCCGGCGGACTGCTGAGCTGATGTCAGCCACAAGAGGGAACCATTGAGTTAATATTCAAATCAGATATTTGATGAAATATCACTTAATGCAATGCAGCTGAAAAAATCAGCTGCGTTGCATTATTTAGTCGCTGAGAGTGTATATAATATCAAGTTCCGTTTTCTAAGCAGAATCAGGCCAATGAAACTCGATCTTAACTTTCTGTAACTCTCTTGTTAGAAATATGTAGCCTATGTCATAAGCTACAGTATACAGTATCCCACTTAAGTAGGCCTATGTACTTTCATGTTGCGACTTTTTTAATTTGTTTACAAAAGTTTACATCAAATGTATAGCTTGATGCAATCCATGTATTCATTTCTTAAAAAGGGACCTTTACTTTTAAAGTTAATGAGGCAATAAACCGGATCGAGCTTTTACTTTGATGACCATGTGTGTGCTGGTGTTGTAAAGTAAAGTGCAGTGCCCATGCATCATGAGGCCTAAAGGAGAATTGAAATGGTACTGTCGCCTGCAATCAGGCCTCCATAAAACACACGTCAAATAAAAAGAAAGATTCAATAAATGACATGATGTTATAGTGGGACTAAAAGTCCACACGCCACGACATGTCTTTAGGAAGTCCCCGTTGTAAAACCTTCACTCCAGCGCCGATCAAACCATTAGGGCGTGGAGACCAAACTGCAGTTCAGGGATGACGTCCTGGTGATTGATTTCACCTGCCGCGTGGTCTCGTAAAATACTATGAACTTATACGTGGCTTCACTACAAGAAAACCCCCTAATGTTTCAGCATCTAACCCCTCACCCCATTCCAAGAAGGTCTGTTATAGCCTACATATAAAAATAGATCTTTCTATATGCTGATGCACAAATTAAATCAATCCTGCTCCTGAAGTCAGTGATTTGCGGATCAACAAAATATTCCGTCATTTTTTACCTGAAAAAGTTTATTCAGGCTAGAATCCAACGTATTTTGACGAAAGAAATATAAACACATTAAAAAAACCTTGCGCTTCAGTGAAGCGACTTTTCCCTTTGCCTTTGCCCTGGAGAGGAAGCGTGCCGCCTGGCTGACGTCACTCTCAGAGCCAGGTCTCGAGATAAGAGGGCGTATAAATATTGACCGACGATCCCCGTTACTTACAACTCCTCAACCTGCTCGGTGTGCGCACTGTGCGAACCTCAACACTTCAGAGAAAGGTAAGGCCATTGATGTCTTGTATTTTTATATTTAATACAACAGCGACCATTGTTCTCTGAATATAGTCTCGTTTTCATGTGTCTTGTATTGATTGCATCTTAGTTATACTCACTGTAGTGGGAAAATTATATTTTCCCATTCCATTTCTCTAGTTGCCTTTTGTTGGTTTTGGGTTGGTTTTCTTGGCCCCCTGGGGAGCGTCGAGAAGCGAAGGGTTCCACCTGATAAGGCACGGCATTGACCCCCTCTATGACTTCCTGAGGTGGTTCATCGATAGTTTACCATGTGGTTAACCAATACTATAGTTTATTGGGTGGCACAGCGGCTCTCAGGGTCCTGACAGAAGCGTATAAGAAGTCTTTTCTTTAGTGTTTTAGTCAAAACAGCGGTCTTCAGCTCGTGCACAGCTTGGAGGGGCACGGGCTGATTTCCCATGCGGGGGTCTTCAGTCTGCGTGCCTCTTGGAGGGACTGTGGTCCCCCCAAGAGGTACGCAATTTTGAGCCAAGTCAATCACAACTGTCTAAACTGGGTAGAATAAAAAGTCATACCGAACTTATTTCAATTATGGTCATATATTTTGGGTAATAATAACGGTACAGTGACATATAACGTTTGGTTTGAAGTTTAGTTTTTCATCCATCTATCCATCCATCCATCTCTCTCTCTCTCTCTCTCTCTCTCTCTCTCTCTCTACCTCTCTCTGCCTCTCTCTCACTCTCTCTCTCTCATTTCAATTCACTCTCATTTTTCTTATTATTTCTTATTGTTATTATAGAGTCATACCGAACTTAACAATTATGGTCATATATTTTGGGTAATAACGGTACAGTGATATACAAAATTTGGTTTGACATTTAGTTTGTCATCCATCCATCCATCTGTCTCTCTCTCTCAACAGATGTCAGAGGTCGAAGTTGTCTCAAATCAGGTGAGAGCAATACTGCAATATTTGTATAGCAGAACAGTTGGTCAATAGATATTGACTATCTCGTGTTTTATCTTTAGAGAAATGTGGTAGGCTAATATTTGGTGATATTACCTCATTTAGTTAACTGAACATTTAAATTGGAAGTCAAGACTCATTTATGTTTCAGACTCAGAATAACTGTAATATGTCTTAATCTTATGATATCAACACTATACAACATTAACAACAAAACAGACATTATAAAAACACTCGTCAACGATTCACACATCGCACATCCCGACGACACAATCTCAGTCAGTCTCATCAGCACCACAAAACCCCCCCCTCCCTCGTTCAGAGACACCTGTCACTCATAGCCGACACATCAGCCCTATCCTCATCCTCTGACCTCTGACCTTTGACCCCAGAGCGCGATGGGGCGTGTCTCCAGCCTGCCTCTGGTCAGCTCCACCTACGGCCTGGTCCTCAGTGCGTACTGCTCCACGCGGGACCACCACCCCGTCCTGGCCTCCGTGTGCCACGCCGCCGAGAGGGGGGTGTGGGCCCTCACCGCCGTCGCCATGACGACCGCCCAGCCCCTCATCGGCAGGCTTGAGCCCCAGCGTAAGGAGAGAGAACCCACCTCAACCGCTTCGCGCCGGTTGATTCCGGGTCTGAAGCGCGTTGACGATGGGGATCTGAAATGCGACACCAGGAAGTGGAACACTGGGAACGTGATCCTTACTGTATAACCTCTCACCCAGTTCCTAAGAGAGCTTAGTTACTCATTATGAAATGCGTCAGTCTGTTTATAAAGTAAAAGTCAGCGTTATATTTACATTGGTATTGAGGGCATTTAGCAGAGGCTTTTATCCAAAGCGTCTTACAATAAGTACATTTGTCAGAAGAAAGAGAAACAACAATATATCTGTCGGTACAGTGAGGATGTGCCAAGCACGTACACAACAAAGCTCTACATATAGCAAAGTTATTCTTCATCCCCTGCACCCTTAACATAGCGTCGTTCTGGACGGTTAAACGATGACAGCGTTGTCTAGAACAATCTGGAACGACCCTACCCTTAAGTAGCCTAGCGAAGTACAGTGAAGTACAGTGAACACATCAAGATGTTTATTTTCTATAGAACAGGGTTTAGCTCGGACCTTGTCACCCACATACACTGTTTTGTTTCTCTTCTACCCCCACAGTTGCCATTGCCAACCAGCTGGCCTGCAAAGGTCTGGACCAGATTGAGAAGACCTTGCCAATACTTCAGCAGCCGTCTGATCAGGTAGACAAACAATCCCATCGGACCACTGACCGTCACGATTGGCACATCTCGTCCATAACCCCCGACCTCCCACAAGCTTTCACAACGATGGAGTTGGCAGACGCCTCGATGTTTTAACGGCGCTGATCCAGAACTGGTTGGTGCAGCCTTGATCTCTGCCCACAGTTGGTTAAGTGTTGAAATCATCATGAAAGGAAGGGGAGGAGTTGTACTTCATTTCAACCAATTCAATGAAGCTTTTATGTAGAATATGGATCAGAGACAGCATTCACTAATGCTCGGCAGTGAGGGAGACAATCTCAAACTACGCAGGAGGAAACATGTGTATGGTAAAAAAGTGAATTATCCCAAGATCTATGTCAAATGTATGACACATACGAGGTCATGATGTGCATGATGCATGATGTTGACATGTGCATGATGGTTGACACGTGAAAGTGTTGTGGATAAACCCACGGCCTAATACGAGAGGTCGAGAAGGACTGGGGTTGAATGATCAAGGCCTTATTGCGACTGCACACAGTAGCTACAGAAACCCGAGTTGGTTTGCAATGAACTCGCGAGCAGTCTTCAGGATCCGATTCACATCCCACATTGTGTTGCTCTCCCAACATGCACTTCGGCCAATCAGAATGCTCTAAACTATTCTAAACCATGGGCCGTATTCCCGTTCCCTGCGTCGCCTCGACAGAAGGTGACCATTTGTGGGAGGCGCCCGTCAGGCGCTTGTGGACGCAAGGAAGGTCCGCAAGGACGTAAGGGGTCCGTACCCTGTAAGGTGTTGTAAACAACAAAGGGCCAGGGCCCACAGCCCCCCCCCCCCCCCCCCCCCCCCCCCATCTCACACCATGGACCCCTCCCAAGGCCTGGCTCAACCCCAGGGTCAAAGGTCATCTGGCTGGCACACCGGTGCTTATCAGTCTCTCTCTGTCTCTCTGTCTCCCTCTCCCTCTCCCCCCCCCCCCACTCCATCCCTCTCTCTCTCTGTCTCTGTCTCTCTCTCCCTCTCTCTCTGTCTCTCTCTCTCGCTCTCTCTCTCTCTCTCTCTCTCTCTCTCTCTCTCTCTCTCTCTCTCTCTCTCTCTCTCCCCCCCCACTCCATCCCTCTCTCTCTCTGTCTCTGTCTCGCTCTCCCTCTCTCTGTCTCTCTCTCTCTCTCTCTCTCTCTCTCTCTCTCTCTCTCTCTCTCTCTCTCTCTCTCCCCCCCCAGATCGTGTCCAACGCCACCGGGGCTGTGACGGTTGCCAGGGAGAAGGTGTCAGACCGGCTAAGGGGCGCGGTGGACCGTACCAAGGCGGTGGTCAGCGGGGGGGTGGACCGTACCAAGGCGGTGGTCAGCGGGGGGGTGGACCGTACCAAGGCGGTGTTCAGCGGGGGGGTGGACAAAGCCCTGAGCACCTCTGAGGACCTGATTGAGCACTACCTCCCCCCCAGCCCAGAAGAGACGGGTGAGCGGACACCTTAGACACCCCCACTACGAATATACTGATATACTAATACTAACCAACCATTCTTTATGCTGTATTAGCATTTATATAGCATTTATATGCTACTATATATTATAGCACATATGTGCTTATATATATTAGCATACATATATACTAATACATATTATAGAATATATATTATTGCATATATATGTATTCCTTTTGTTTCGTCTTTTGGTCAAATGTTCGTATAATCCAATATTGATCGATAACGAGTTGTTCTTTAGAGGTTGTATGTCCACAGCAGAGCCCTGTGCTAAAACTAGCTCAGCAAAACAACTCTGGGAACCGGACTTTGAGTTCCGGATCAGGAGTTCAAAAAGAGAACATTTCAGCGCTTTGTGAGGCGCTATTGACTAACCCCCATCACATGCGTCCTGATCGCCCCCCCGGCTAGCAGGGACGTTAATCCGTTCCTCGGCGAACCCTACGGGGCTTTCAGATGAACCAGCAACCTTTGTTGTTGCTCAAACCCAAGTTAAACCATGGAGCGCGAAAAGCGTCTGTAAGCCCCGGTACTAATCCCGCCGCCGTGTTACAGAGCTGGAGAGCGGGCCCAGCTACTACGGCCGCCTGGGGGCTCTCTCGACGCGGCTCCGCAGCCGGGCGTACGGCCGGGCCCTGGCCAGGGTGCGAGGGGCCAAGCAGAGGAGCCACGAGGCCATCGCCCAGCTGCCCCACACCGCGAACCTGGTGGGTCTCCTGCTGGGAGGGGGCACATGCCCACGCCTCCCGCTTGCATTTCTCTGTTTAGCTAAAAAAAACACAAAAGAAAACACAGAATATGAGTTGTTAAAGTGATGTGGCGGCAGTGGCTCAGGAGGTAGAGCGGGTCGGCTGGTCACCGGTAGGGTGCTGGTTCGATCCCCGGCTCCTCCTATCAGATTGTCGAGGTGTCCCTGAGCGAGACGCCCTCACCCTGACTGCTCCAGACCAGCCGGCTGTCGCCTTGCGTGGTTGACTCCGCCGTCGGTGTGTGAATGTGTGCATGAATGGTTTGTAAGTCGCTTCAGATAAAAGCGTCAGCTAAATGCCCTAAATGTAAACCGCAAGAACACATTCCTACTAACCCAAAGTCTCTCTCTCTGATTTCGTCCTGGTGGCAGTTCGATTTTGCCCGGAGGAACGTGGGCGGGGCCAACAGGAAGGTGTACAATACCCTGAGCTCATTGGTGGAGCGGAGGATCAGCACCTCGCCCCGGGGTGAGGAGGAGAACGAGGACCCCAACCCTGAGGTGAGGCGGGCTGCACTCTGGACCCCCCAGGTGGTCCAGCCTCTCACCGGAGCTCATGCAGTGATGGCAGCTCTGACCTGTAGCAACGAGTGTTATTGTGGGGCTGCTGGATCTCTAAACAATGGCGTGTTTATTCATGAGGCACCTTCAAACCCAAGGCCTCTCCCAGTGCTTTACACCTAGGAGGCTTGACCCCCCCCCCCCCAGTAGAACGCTGTCATGTAGGAGATCTCAGAGTGTGGTGTGGCGCACACTTATTACTCAACGCACAACAGTTGCACAGCCTCAGAGTCCAATCAGAATGCCAGGTGAGGCTGTTTAAAGCCAAAGGTGACCTAAGAGACATTAGCTGTGTTCGAAATCGTTCCCTATCACGGATATAGTGCACTATATAGGGTGCTCGCCATTTTGTAGTGGTGTTCGAATTCTCAGTGGTTAATTTCATGCACTATATAGTGCACTTAAAATACCCAAAATTTGAGTGTACATACGACGTTCCCAACATGTTACTCCCGTATACCACAATGCAATGCGGTCGTGTTTTTCCGGAGGAGAAGAAGCTGAATAACCGCGAAAACGAATACATTTGATGATGGAGTCTCCGGCTTTCGTTTAGAAATGTCAACAATTTATTTGGGATTTAACATAAAAAAATGTAACATTCAAAATTAATAAGAAAAACCTTGATCAAGGAAATGTAACATTCAACATCAATACAACCTCCAGCTTTCCTCGTGGGTGCCCGGTTTGTTTACATGATGTGGGCGCAGCTGTCTGCGTCACACTAATACCCTCCGCATTTACTGACGCAAAAGACGTTTAAAAATGTTCAGCGTAGGGTCCGAATTCTCATTTTCTCGTTTGTTCCCTATATAGTGCCCTGTATCATGAACACTATATAGGGAATAGTGAGTGAGTGAAGAGGGAACGATTTCGAACGCAGCTAGTGCATATCCCAGCTGAACGGTTCCTTCTCTCCTCCCTCCCCTGCAGGCCGCGGAGCCCCGCCCCCTGGAGCCCCGCCCCCTGGCCGCCTCCCTCTCCCAGCAGCTGCAGACCACCTGCCTCACGCTGGCATCCGGTCTGCAGGGCCTTCCCCGCCACCTCCAGCGCGAGGCGCGCTCGCTGGGCCGCTCCGCCTCCAACGTCTACGCCAGCCTCGCGGCGGCCGGCGTGGGCGCCCTACCCGAGGGCGCGCTGGCCGGCGGGAAGGCGCGGCTGGGCCAGGTGAAGCGGTCCCTGGACCACGTCCTGGACTACCTGGTCAACAACACGCCGCTCAACTGGCTGGTGGGGCCCTTCTACCCCCGCCTGCCCAGCCCCGCCCGCCCCGGGGAGTCGACGCCCGAGGTCGCAACGCCACCGACGCCCCCCGCCCAGGCCCCTGGCCCGGCGGACCAGAGCCCCTCCAGCAGGGACCCCAGCCCACAGCGCGGCGGGCCCCCAGAGCCCTCTCCCTGGGGGCCGGCGGTTCAGCAGCAGGAGGTCTGGGGGGCCGAGATGCAGAAGATGGATTCCCTGCAAGTCGGCTTTTAGCACTGATTTCATTTCTGCACAACTATATATATATATTTTTTTTTAACGTAGACTTTTGACTGGCCTGTCATGAACTTCTTACTGGAACGACTTTAACCATGTCGTTTCCATGTCTGCATTTCAGAAGCCACGGCTTTAAACATGTGTGACCAGTCAAATAATGTTGGAAAGTCTAAGCTTATTCTAGGCAGAATGTAATCTCATGTTTTCCCCTTCAAAAAAGGCTAGACGGCCCAATAAACACATGCTTTATATCTCAACTGTACTTTGTTTGTTTGGCAGTTGAATAGCTGTTCTACAAGCCATTTTAATAAAGTCATAAAGTGAAGAGATTCAGAGCAGCTTAAAAAAAAAATTTCATCATCGACCAAGTAGGAGAAATAAAGGCTTTATTTTATATTAACATAAAAAGACAAGGTTCACAAACAACTTTCACAGGTCCCACATTTTGGTTCCAGTGCTAAATACATAAAACACACCACACATGCAGTTCACTATTCTTCAGCGGGCTTCGCCTTACTGGACAGATAGTCCATCAGCCTCTGGAGGTAGGGCAGTCAGAAATACAATGAACATAAAACCAGGAGTGAATTTACGCCAGCCATAGCTACGGGCCCACCAGGACCTCACGCACAACAACCTAAAAGCATTTCTAAAAGGGCAAGAAAACATTATCTGATTAGCCGGTTATGTCAGGGTAGTCGTTTGTTTGGACTACAGTCATTCCAATCTGCACAGCTTACTAGATTAACGGTAAATGTTTATTGCAAAACATGCTCTACTTGGAGTAAACGTGTGTATGTTCGATGTGAAACTAAAGAGTTAAAGAAAAAATACCGCAAAGTGCCAATGTGAAAGAGTAAGGCAGTAGAATGCCGGCATCAACCGAAAGGGTGCCTTACAGAAACTGAAAACCTGCTTATACAACCCCAGCCTCAGTACTGAGGGGTGGTCAGTTAGGTCATTATGACTCCGAGGCCCTGCCCTTGTTGTGGGAGCTATGACCCAAAGGGGGTGCAGGGGGTCGTCACAAATGTCCTAACTAGATGTTCCCTTCGGAGAGGGCGGAGGGATGACGTACCATAAGCTTCTGGATCTGGAACATGGCCACATCATCCAGCAGGTCCAGGGAGATGTCATCTTTGGTCTCCTCAGAGAGGCAGAACCTCTGCGGGTGAGAACATACAAGCCATCAACCGGCTGCCACCTGGTGCCGTCTCTGCATGGCCATCCCTGACCTCCAAAACCTGGTACACTGTTGGCCACCATGTGTAGAAGAAGCTATTTAGGGCTAGCACTGCAAACATGTGGTCCAATGAGGTACTGATGCTAGCGTGAATACCATGTGGTCTAAATAAGGCATCGGAGATATTAATTGACATCAGCATTCATCCATTTCAAGGGGGATACAAAGCAATGTCCTCTTTACACAGAGACGTCATAGCAGGACAAGCTGAGACATCTCTCATTACTCCAAGTCTGCTAGTCTCATGCAACAGACCTAACCTAGTCTCCCCCCCCCCCCCTCCCCCCGCCCGGGCCCCTAGCAGCAGTCGGCCCCTAGACAGCGCTACGAGCGGCACCGCGTTAGTCAGACGATGGCCGTTGGAGATGAGCCAACGTGTCCGTACTTGGCCCTGGGAGGTGGTGATGGTCACGTGAGGATTACAACCCGCGACCGAACACAGGTCCCCTGCAGACGACACCGCCCTGTGGGGGGGGGGGGGGTTCAGAACGACACGGCAACATGTCAACAGGCTGCAACAGGAATCCATTTGGATCCTTGGGGGACAAAATGGCGGGCAGCACCAACCCACCGCAGCTTGGCCTGCCTCGTCTTGGCGACCGGGTCGGCGCCCTTGGCCACGCGGCTCAGCGTTCTCTTCACGGTGCCCGACGGAAACCTGGGGCCAGGGAGAGTCCGGATTAAACATCGCCGTAGCGGCGAGTTGCTTCAGAGAGGAGATTATAAGAGGTCGTAAGGGGTGATTATGGTTCCACGTTGACGCAAGGAAAGAGGGTTTACAGACCCCTTACGTGCTTAGGGACCCTCCTTGCGTCCACCGCAAGGGCCTGACGTGCACCTTCCAAAAAAATCGAACCTTGCGTCGAAGCAGCAAGGGCTGTGATGGGTCCGCTCACTAATACCCGACAGAACCAGAACAGGTTTACGACTGCGTCGAGGCGTCAGCATGGTCGTTGCGTTGCGTCGACGTGGAACCATAACTGAGCCTTAGGTGTGAGGCGTTACCCGAGATTTCCAGCGCTGGTGCTGAGGACCAAACCTCTGCTCCTGGCCGCCTTTCCTCCCTGGAATGAAAGGAACGACATAAGGGGCAATGTCAACTTTAAAAAAAAACGAATCTTCATCTCTCCATTCGATTCAATTAGACGAGTCGGAAGTTATACATTTTGGTCTTCCCATGATTTCATTTAAACAGATTGTATTGATATAATTGTAGATGTAAATGTATCATTTCATTTGGTACAAGAGACGAGTTAAAATAAATTAAGCATGTGCATTTCACAGCATGCTACAATTCAAAACGTAATCAAATCCTTTTGGATGATCCCACTAGTGACAAATACGTTATATAATAATGGTACACAAACAAGTTCAGCCTCAACCAATCACACAGGGTCTAAGAAAATGAACGTTAATAATTTCCCCAATGTGACCGACCGTTTGGGTCTTTGCTGAAGGTTTCTGACCCTGGACTGATTCAGCGGGGGAACTCCGACCTTTGAATGGAGAAACAGAAACTCCCTTTATCCTGAACAGATAGATCATTAAAAGTTCTTCCTGCATTTCTGAGGGTAGCTCTACACACAACCGCATCACCTTTTCTACTGGACGTCCTCTTCAGGGGCCGCTGGATCTCTGGTGAATTAGTCTGAATTAATAGAAAGGTGCAGATATGACAGCATGCAGCTGATTAAAACACCCTTTAATAGAATGCTTGATCAGTGCCTCACCTTTATAGCAATAGAAACGTCGCTTGAAGTGACTCCATCTAGGCGGTTTAGAGTAACGTTAGTCCAAGAGTTTATCAAGGTAGAGAAAAAAAAAAAAGGGTTTTGTCGGACCAAATATTATTTTGCCACAAAGCAAAAGGCCCACTGGTTAGGTCTCAATATGATACATAACATTGTTCATAGGCCTAATTAATAAATCCAGCCTTACTGTCGATTAAGTCCCCTATGAGGGACCGCTGAAGGGAAGGAGGCATCTTCATCAGCTCCACTTTGAAGAACTTATCCACAGTCTTCAACATGTTGTCCATCTTGGCTTCCATCTCCGATATTCTCTCTTGGGCTGGAGAAACACAACTGATAGTTACTTTTGATTGATCGACTGAGTGATTCATTCCTTGACTGATCGTTGAGCCCGAAGGAGTTCTTTGTGGGTGAACGAGAGGCGCTAAGCACCTTCCTTCTCAAACTGCTGGATGAACAGAGTGAAGCGGTTGCTCCGGAGCTCCGCGGCCTCCTGTTGTGGGACTTGACTAGAGTTGCGGAATTTCTCCGCCGAGCTTCTGGTTCTTCTAGGCGACATGTTCTCTCCCGTCGGTGCAGTCCTTACAGGATAAACGCACACTTCCCTCACTTATTTATTACATCCGCCGATTCCTAAAGGGAGCAATCAGCAGCCTGTAGCCTAATTGTTAATTGACGCCTGTGATGAGACACCTCGTACGCCACAATGCCAATTGAAACCCTCGTTATATGTACACGACAATGTTAGTGTGTATATATATATATATATATATAATATATATATATATATATATATATAGCCTATACGCCACAAAGCCCTCCAGCACTTATAAAAATGTATATAGAAAATATAAAATAAATCCACACAAAATGCACAATTGTAAATCAGGACCACCCTATTTATTGCAGCGCAACAACTGTGTGAAGACATGAACTCATTCCGGGACGGAACACGGTAACCACAAGTCCTTTATGTACAACCTTACAATACATCTCAGCGTCTCAGGAGGAGACGCTATATTCACAATGACACATGGAGTATGGGTAAGTGTGCTCCGGGTGTAACTGAAGCCCAATGAGGCCTGCAACACTTACAAAAAATAAAAAAATAGCCGTCACAGCCTTTTTAATATTTTTACCTTTGGAGCAGATAGACACGTGTTGCCGGCTGTCTGTTTTGCCAGAAGTCAGATCACCAAAACGAGTCAGGGTGAAGGCCAGCTATTCATCTAAGCAGTGCAAATTCATCATTGTTTTTTTTCTTCCTTTTTCATTTAAGTATTTATACAAGACAGTTCAGGTCTTCAGGTCCTCCCGATCAGACGATGGACGCTCTCAGGACCAGCAGGTATTAAGACAACATTTTAACATCGAGTGCCACCCAGCTTGAATATTCACCATTGAATTTATATTACATAAAAAGAAAACATTGAAAACAGATGGAAAACCATTTACAATGTGTCGTCGTTAAAAGCCAACTCCAATGTGGCAGATAAAACTATGTTAAGAATAATTTATAGTATTCTTGGGAAGTCGGTCCCTAGTCTCATCATCAGTAAGCGGTTCAACAGGTCAACACCGGCCAATGGAAGCTGGATTACATCACAGAACAGACGTTTCTAAATTTGTTTTAGTCTTCTTCTTTTGCAGTATTGCGTGTGCCGTCGTTATCTTTCCCTGAAGTAGAACTCATCTCAAGCTCCCATAAGACCTGGAATACAGAGATCGCTAACAAAAAACCCTGCTTTTATCAGTAGTGCCATCCCTCTCGTCCAGTCAGCGGTCCTATAGCGCCCCCAAGTGGTTTCATGAGAGAACAACAAACAGAAGGGGCGTGTATTAAGTAGAGGGGCTTGTGGAATGTTTTGGAAACAAAACTAGATTGTCTGTAGGCGTCCCCCGTTGTCTTCGCCCGTTGCAGATGAGCAGCATACACATATTATACAGGTTCCACGCGTTTAGGCGAAACGTTTGACATTCATCGTAGTTAAGACTTGGTTGGGCAGAGAAAAAGTCAGAAAAAACCCAAGCGTCTTCAAGACTCGCGCCTTAAGAAAAGGCCAACCTCGTAATGACGTGTTTCCTATGGTACATATATATGTACAGAGATATAGACGGACGTGTGTTACAGTTTACAGAAAGTGCACAGACAGGAGAGGCGCACGGACACAGTTCGGCGGTGAAAGCAGAGGCGGTCATCGCTGGAACGACGTCACACACTCATTGCCAAACGTCATCGCTCTCGTTTCCACCAGCAATTCATAATCACGCTCAAAGTCACGCGCATCCATATAACTATAGACCTAATTAGCCCCTTAAAACATCGGAAAGGCAAAAATAATTCCTAAGAAAGCAGTCAAAACTTTTTTTTTTCTATTTTTGTCGCCATAAGTACCATTCATGGACAATTTGTAGAGAACATTTTAAGCTTTAAACAATCGTCTCTCTCCACTTTTAGCCTCGTCCCCCATTCTATTCATTTCCTAGACGTGTGCCGTGTTTTGACCGAAGCATGGGCTGCAGTTCCACGCCATCGCCACTAGGAGGAGCTAACGCTCAGATGATGGGGCTGCAGTTCCACTCCACCACCAGCAGGGGGAACCAAAAGCTCAGATGATGGGGCTGCCGAAGCACTTCAGGCACCACTGGGCCTTGGCGCTGGGCGGCTGGTCGAACGCACGCAGCGTCTTCAGCTTCTCCGGGCTCAGGTTGTCGTAGGCCTGTCGGTACTCCTTGTCAAACGCCTCTGCAGGAGGGGGGAGGGAGGAAGGGGGTTAGGGCGGCCGTAACAGGGGGAGGGGTTTAGGTGTGTGCTGGTATGGTTAAAAGGGTTGGTGTGATTAGCCTTTAGAAGCCAATGAAAATCGTCCTTTTTCCCGTGTTTTAGTGACATCAAAAAGTGTCGCTGCCTTTGCTCTCTTTTGAAATCAAATTGTACTTTGTTCAGCACAACTGCAGCGAGACTGGGAGGGGAGGAGGGCCGCTTACCAACGTCGATGTTTTCCCGGCCCAGAGCCACGAGCGAGAGGAACAGGATCTCTCTGTAGATGCTCCTGGGGAACGGACACAGGGGAATAGAGTTTAAGGTGAGTGGGAGGGGTTTGGCACGAGTGGGAGGGGTTTAGGGTGAGTGGGAGGGGTATAGCAAGAGTCAAGGGTTTAGGGTGAGTGGGAGGGGTTTAGCATGAGTGGGAGGGGTTTAGCGTGAGTGGGAGGGGTTTAGCATGAGTGGGAGGGGTTAAGCATGAGTCAGAAGGGTTTAGGGTGAGTGGGAGGGGTATAGCAAGAGTCAAGGGTTTAGGGTGAGTGGGAGGGGTTTAGCATGAGTGGGAGGGGTTTAGTGTGAGTGGGAGGGGTTTAGCATGAGTGGGAGGGGTTTAGCATGAGTCAGAAGGGTTAAGGGTGAGTGGGAGGGGTTTAGCGTGAGTGGGAGGGGTTTAGCATGAGTGGGAGGGGTTTAGCGTGAGTAGGAGGGGTTTAGCATGAGTGGGAGGGGTTTAGCATGAGTGGGAGGGGTTTAGCATGAGTGGGAGGGGTATATGGTGAGGGTCCATAGTAAGATTCTTGTAATCAAAGAGGTACGGGCTGAACAGCAATGTTTTTTCTAGAATAAATCAGGAATAGGGTGTCATTTTTTTCGACAACATTAGTGAAATCGCTGTGGAGCCGCCCTGACTGGTCATCTTAAGACACAAGCAAGTGAAAATATCTTGTTATATGTTTAAGCCTCCAGTGGGTCTTGACGACCTCGCCTCGCTTCGAAAAACCCCTGTGCACAAATTGGCCGTGCTCCGTGTCCCCCGGGCTCTTGAAGACACGGCGTCTTAGGGACACAGCGCCACAAAGACCAGAGGAGGTGGGGGGCTCGCCTTTGGCGGTTGGGGCGTGGCCGTCTCTTCAGCTCCCTGATCAGCAGGTCCATGGGGCCGTACACGTCGTTGGTCTGGATGCTGCGGGCGATGGTGTGAAGCAGCGTCAGCGCCTCCTGCTGGTCGGGGGGAGCCAGCGGCCGCCGCTTGTCCGCTTCTGAAAAGGGAAGACAGGGGGTCAGGGGGCGGGACGTCTGCCTGTCAGGGGGGTGGGGACATCCGGGTGTTGTGGGGGGGGACAACATGTGTGTCAGGGGGCGGGACGTCTGTGTGTCAGGAGGCAGGACATCCGTGTGTCAGGAGGCGGGACATTTGTGTGTCAGGAGGTGGGACATCCGGGTGATAGGGGTGGGACATCCGGATGTCAGGGGCGGGACATTTGTGTGTCAGGAGGCGGGACATCCGGGTGTCAGGGCGGGACATCCGGATGTCAGGGGGGGCGCAGGGGGGGGCTCACCTAAGGTCCTCCAGAGCACGTAGAGCGGCTCGCCGGGCTCCTGGTGCAGGTTGATGTTGTCCCACAGGATCTGGATGTACACCTGCTTGCTGTCCTGGGACAGGGAGGTCAGGGGCAGCTGGGGGAGACAGACGCTGGGGTTACCGGGGGGTTGATATTCATTACCGGGTCACAGAACTGGCCAAGGCAGAGACAGGAGGGACACTCAGACAGACAGAAGGACAGAAGGACAGACAGAAGGATATTCTAATGATTTTTTTAAATGTTATGCTGCATTTTATTTTACTTTTCTTGCTTTAGCAACAGAAATGTACAACAGAAATGAAGCCATTTCACTCTGGATAATCTAGAATCCTGCAAGAGAGGGAAAAACCGAGACATAAACAGAGAGAAAGAGAATCCGAGGCAAAGGGAGACCTTGATAGAGCCTGATAGAGACATAAAGAAAGACAGAGACAGCCTGACGTGGCGAGAGAGAGAGAGAGAGAGAGAGAGAGAGAGAGAGAGAGAGAGAGAGAGAGAGAGAGAGAGAGAGAGAGAGAGAGAGAGAGAGAGAGAGAGAGAGAGAGAGAGAGAGAGACACTCACCTGCACCCCGTTGTTGCAGTACTCGGAGGTGAAGATAAGGCCGGGCAGGTGGCTGGGCACCTCCAGCCGCTGGAAGCAGCACACCAGGTTCCAGAAGATGATGGGGTGCTGGCTCAGGAACTTGTGGGTGTACAGCACCTGTCGTCATGGTAACAAAGATGCTCTCAGGACAGACACACGGCACCAGAAACCAAGCAGGCACACCGTTGAGCTGGGGTTTTCTGAGTGAGTGAGTGAGTGAGTGAGATCTCAGAGTGACTGAGTGAGTGAGTGAGTGAGTGAGTGAGTGAGTGAGTGAGATCTCAGAGTGAGTGAGTGAGTGAGTGAGTGAGTGAGTGAGATCTCAGAGTGAGTGAGTGAGTGAGTGAGATCTCAGAGTGAGTGAGTGAGGGAGTGAGATCTCAGAGTGAGTGAGTGAGTGAGTGAGTGAGTGAGTGTTCACCTGGTCTCCCTCGTTCTCCAACATGGTCTCCAGCTCTTTCCTGAGCACCAGGGCACTGAGGTACGGCACGGACACCGGTTTGGGGTTCGGGCGTTTCGTGCCCACGCCAAACTGGAAGAAAAACCGCAACACACAACCCTCAGATTTTGATGCTGATTATTATTATTTTTTTAAATCACAGTAAGAGAGAAGCAATAGGGACACACAACACAAGAAACACTATCTTGCTTGACAACAACATCCCATGACCTCTTTTTCCTGTCATTGTTTTGTCCACTTTTTCAATGTGGAAAATGTTTGTAATGAAAGTAAAAAATAAATTGTGTGTCCACCAGGGGGCGGCGGCGCTCACCGTGGCCTCCTGCAGGCTGCAGGGCAGGCTGGCGGTGGAGACGCCGTGGCCGGGGGCCAGGCTGCAGTCCAGGCTCTGCAGGGGCCCGCCCACGCTGTTGCTGCGGGTCAGGAAGGTTCCGGAGGAGTGCTTCCCCTCCGCCGGGGGCTCCAGCAGGCCCAGGGGGTCCGACTGCACCGGCTCCCGGACCAGGCTGGAGGCACAGGGGGGTGAGCGGGATATTAAAGCAGCATTATGTGTGTTCCCCCATGAGCGGCCACTAGTGGACCGAGTTGGAACTGCTGCTACTTCAGAGGTCAGTCAGAGAGATTCCCACGGATGCAGTGCTGGTTTAAGTATTATTTGCACGTTCTTGTCAATAGCCAATACAATGTGTGTACTACATTCTTAACAGTTATTAAATAAACGACAAACATAGGACGGTGGAACCGTTTATTTCCCACGGAAACATTGGTGGGAATTTATTTGAAAAAATAATGGAATCAGGAAAGTCAATAACTAAGCTCAGCCATCGTATAGGGGAACCCGCTGCTCATGGGCTAGGGGAACCCGCTGCTCATGGGCTAGGGGAACCCGCTGCTCATGGGCTAGGGGAACCCCCTGCTCATGGGCTAGGGGAACCCGCTGCTCATGGGCTAGGGGAACCCGCTGCTCATGGGCTAGGGGAACCCGCTGGTCATGGGCTAGGGGAACCCGCTGCTCATGGGCTAGGGGAACCCGCTGGTCATGGGCTAGGGGAACCCGCTGCTCATGGGCTAGGGGAACCCGCTGCTCATGGGCTAGGGGAACCCGCTGGTCATGGGCTAGGGGAACCCGCTGCTCATGGGCTAGGGGAACCCGCTGGTCATGGGCTAGGGGAACCCGCTGGTCATGGGCTAGGGGAACCCTCTGGTCATGGGCTAGGGCCTAGCGTATGAGCAGGGGGTTCCCCTAGCCTGTGAGCCGGGGGTTCCCCTAGCCCATGACCAGCGGGTTCCCCTAGCCGATAAGCCGGGGGTTCCCCTAGCCGATAAGCCGGGGGATCCCCTAGCCGAAAGGCCGGGGGTTCCCCTAGCCCATGAGCCGGGGGTTCCCCGGTTGCGTTCGTACCTTTTGTGCGAGGCGGACGGTGTGCCGGGGCTGTCGGCGCCGGAGCCCTCGGACGCGGCGGGGGGGAAGCCCAGCAGGTCGGGGCACTTGTTGGTGGAGGAGCTGAGGCTGCTGGCCCCCCCACAGCTGCTGCTGCTGCTGATGGTGGTGGTGGCGGTGGTGGGCGGGGCCGTGGCGCTGTGGATGCTGTCCCCCGACCCGCTGGGCTTCATGAAGAACCTGGCGCCGCACACAAAGGAGCTTAGAGCTGAAGGAGGTTAGAGCTGAGGAGGTTAGAGCTGAGGGAGGTTAGAGCTGAAGGAGGTTAGAGCTGAGGAGGTTGGAGCTGAAGGAGGTTAGAGCTGAGGAGGTTAGAGCTGAGGAGGTTAGAGCTGAGGAGGTTAGAGCTGAAGGAGCTTAGAGCTGAGGAGGTTAGAGCTGAGGAGGTTAGAGCTGAAGGAGGTTAGAGCTGAAGGAGGTTAGAGCTGAGGGAGGTTAGAGCTGAGGGAGGTTAGAGCTGAAGGAGGTTAGAGCTGAAGGAGGTTAGAGCTGAGGAGGTTAGAGCTGAAGGAGGTTAGAGCTGAAGGAGGTTAGAGCTGAGGAGGTTAGAGCTGACGGAGGTTAGAGCTGAGGGAGGTTAGAGCTGAAGGAGGTTAGAGCTGAAGGAGGTTAGAGCTGAGGAGGTTAGAGCTGAGGAGGTTAGAGCTGAAGGAGGTTAGAGCTGAAGGAGGTTAGAGCTGAAGGAGGTTGGAGCTGAAGGAGGTTAGAGCTGAAGGAGGTTAGAGCTGAAGGAGGTTAGAGCTGAAGGAGGTTAGAGCTGAAGGAGGTTAGAGCTGAGGAGGTTAGAGCTGAAGGAGGTTAGAGCTGAAGGAGGTTAGAGCTGACGGAGGTTAGAGCTGAAGGAGGTTGGAGCTGAAGGAGGTTAGAGCTGAAGGAGGTTGGAGCTGAAGGAGGTTAGAGCTGAAGGAGGTTAGAGCTGAAGGAGGTTGGAGCTGAAGGAGCTTAGAGCTGAA
>NC_136953.1:16270844-16350760 GCF_949987615.1 Pollachius pollachius
ATGACCGAGCCCAGGGTGTTGGCGGCGGGCGACGCCCTCACCAGCGCCGTGAGCGCGTTGGGCCGCGCCGTCGGGCTGGCCCCGCCCCCGGAGACGGGCGTGCGGCCGCGGGCCGCGAAGGTCTTGGAGCGCGTGACGGCGTGGGGGCTGCGCTTGGGCGTGGCCTCCTGCGACGCCGTGGTGGAGGGGGGCGAGGGGGTCTGGGCGGGGGGCACGGGGAGGCTGGCCCGCCGCCCCGGGGGGGTGGGCTCCGGCGGGGGGGCGGGGTCGAAGCGGAGCTCCATGCTGGAGGACTTGGGGCCCAGCGGGCTGCGCAGGCTCATGTACATCTCGATCTCCTCGGCCAGGTTGCGCGACACCACGGCGGGCAGGCTGGAGGCGGGGCTGGCCAGGTCCTGGCTGGAGACGGACGCCAGCTCCTCCGTCTCCGACGCCATGCGGGACAGCGGGTCGGCGCCCACCACCACGTCCTCGCGCTCCAGCGGCCGCCCCGCCGACGCCTCGTCGGCAAGATCGCCGTCCTTCACCTCCTCCACCTCCTTCTCCATCTCCTCCTCCTCCTCCGATCCCGTCCCCTCCTTCACCGCCTCCTCCCCTGGGGACGCGGCTTCTCGAGGCCCCGCCTCCTCCGACAGAGCGACCGATGGGGAGCCCAGATCGACCAAAGGCGAGCCCAGGTCGTCCTCGGGCTCCTCGTCCAGGTCTTTGAAGAGGGCCTTGGACACGCCCCCTCCTCCGGCTCCTCCCCCTCCCAGCGTGGCGGCGGCCGTGGACAGGGCGGTGGCCAGTATGCGGGCGTCGGCGCCCATGCGGCTCGCCATGGCGTCCACGCCGCCGTCCGACAGCATGCCGGCGCGGCTCTCCCAGCTGAAGCTGCGGCTGCGCTCGGAGAAGCTCTTCTGCCGCGGCCGCTGGGGGCGGGGCTGGGCCGGCGCCGGCGCGGAGGCGGGGTCAGCGGAGGACGGAACGACGTCACCGCCACTAGAGGGCGCCGCTCCAGCTTCTGGACAGAACACACGGTGAGCGGTTAACGGGCAGGAACCTACAGATGAGTCATCAAATCATTCCGATTTTTCTTCAGATTTACATACAAAACTTCCACGGAAACGTCTTTAAAGGAAACGTTTCTATCCTTCACACCGAGGAGTCATCGTAGGACAGTCGCCGGTGTCACTCGTTACAATAATTTAAGAATCTGCCAACCTTATGTACCAGGGCATGCAGGCCGGCATTAACCTGCCATTGGGCCCTAGGGCTGAGAGGTTTCGTAGGCCCCCTGGGAGGGGATCTTACAATGAAGATGTGTAAATCGACGTCGATCGGGTGGCCCATCAAGCCAGTATAAAAAAATTAAATAAAAAAAATACTGCAGCTCATGATAGGCCCCCTTATCCTCGTAGGCCCTGGGGCAAGGCGGCCTTGAGGGCATGGGTGGTGGGCTGAACTAGTGAGGATAAGCCACTACCATGGACCGCGTGCCCTGGTACTAACAGGCAGCAGACCCAGGGTTAGCAACAGCTGGGACGACGCCCCCCCTTGGGGAAGGGTCCGGGGGCCTGGGTTCGCTAGGGTCCTCTCTGGAGGAGGGTCACCCGACAGGAACTCTTACCCGTGTCCCTGCCGGTGGCGAGGGCTGCCGGCGATGGGGACGGCCTCACGATGCTGGGCATCGACGGGGGTGGCGCCCCTACAGGCCCGGAGGAGTCAGGCGGCTCCACGACGCCGTCCACTGAGACCGCAGAACCTGGGAAAACACACACACACACAAACACACACTAAACACACTGAACATGAACTGAAACACACACTGAACATGAACTGAAAAGCACACTGAATATGAACTTAATACACACAATGAATATGAACTGAATACACATAATGCATATAAACTAAAAACGCACACAATGAATATATGAACTAAATACACTATGAATATGAACTTAATACACACACTGAATATGAACTTAATACACACACTGAATATGAACTAAAACACACAATGAATATGAACTTAATACACACAATGAATATGAACTTAATACACACACTGAATATGAACTAAAACAAACAATGAATATGAAAATGAATTACGAACTATAGTCTTTAACTCATCCACATCAGGACTGATATTTATACATTTTCAGTTTAATCAATACATTTGATATATTAATTACATTTTGTTTTGGTTTATAGTAAGGGTTTAATGCCTTTATGGACAGGAAAGAGAGGTGAAAGCAGGCCGGAGAGAGGGAATCGAACCTGTGTGGCTACAAGGTGTCTGCCCCTGACCAACCACTGCCGCGCCATGCTAGTTCTGTATTTAACACTAGAACTGGTCTGGGGCACTGGTCTGGGGCACTGGTCGGGGTCACTGGTTCTGGGTCACTGGTTCTGGGTCACTGGTTCTGGGTCACTGGTCTGGGTCACTGGTTCTGGGTCACTGGTCTGGGTCACTTGTTCTGGGTCACTTATTCTGGGTCACTTGTTCTGGGTCACTTGTTCTGGGTCACTGGTTCTGGGTGGGGTGTGTTTTCCGGGCGTGTGCGACCGGGTTCTACTGTACTGACTGTTGGCGAGATGCAGGCCTTCGACGGGGGCCCGGGCCGGGTCCTGGTGGAGCTCATCCTTTGAGCCGTAGCCCTGGTCTGACTGCTGCCCTCCTAGGGGATTCAAAGCACAGCGAGGATGACCCACCAGCTCTACCACAGCACCGGCCCTCTGGGGCCCCCAGGGGCCTCCCAGGGGCCTCCCAGGGGCCTCCCAGGGGGGCCCAAACTCCCTGAGACTGCCTGTTTGTTGTGTGTGATCACTTTGGGTCTGCAGGTCCCAACAGCCCTTCATCTCAGACTCATTAAGGAGAGAAAAGGCCTGTCTCGCATCAACTTTTCGTCAGCAAGTGACCAGATGACGGTATCAGCCAATCAGAGCTGATGCATGCAGTAGCAGGTGTTTGGCAGTAGAGGAAGCCCTCTAATGCAAACCAATATACAAGTGGTGTTGCAGTTTGGTTCTCCTGTAAAAACCTTAAACCAGATTTACATTTTTCCACTGCAACTGCAAAGTGTCTCGGATATAAAACGTGCCCGTCCATGAATCGATCCATACAGGGAATTTCCCTTTCTAAACTGTTTTATTCTGGTAGACTTCTGGAACATACGACAGAAACTGTGAAAAAGGTGAAATTACAACTCACACCACTAGAGGTCGCCAAAGGGACAACACATGCAGTGCAGGTCTCGATACAGCAGAAGGACGTGGTGGCAACCCATTACCACCAAGATGAAGAATGAAACCCCCAGGATGTCATGTCACGTGTGGTGGCGTTAGGGGGCGGGGCATACCGGTGGTGTAGCATGTGTCCGCGGGATCTCCCACGCCAAACAGCAGGCTCTGCTCGCCGTTGGGCTCGCCGGAGCTGTCGGCGCTGAGCTGGCTGAGGCGGTCGGCGGCCCGGAGCCCCCCCGATGCGGGCGGGGACGCGGCTGGAGGGGGGGGGGGAGAACGGGGAGGGAGAGAAGGTGAGGAGGGGGAGGAGCATGTGGCGGTGGTAAACGAGCATATCAGACAGGAGGACTGAGATGAATAGAAGGATTGATTCAATTCTTAAAAGGTCAAAATATGTTGGTCATAGTTCCGATCATGGACTGATCAGTTTAATATTGTATTAGTGAATAAATGAACCATTTGCTTCAGAAGGGAGAATATGGGGCCCCTTTGCTGTTCCCAGTAAAACTATGCACACATCGGTCCCTCAATGGAAACTAGTAATGGGCGCTGATCGACTTTTCACAGACGCATCGTGAAAAGCCGCAACGAATGTCCCCGTTAGCTCCGGCCCTCGCACAAACGTCTCCCTGTTAGCGCTGGATTAGCGATGGATAGCTCGACGCACAACATGGTCACATGGTCACATGGGTCAGGGCCCCAGGGGCCCACCTGTGGTGGTGATGGTGGGGTTCTTGGTGGGCAGGGGCCGGTCGGTGAGCTGCTTGAACTGGGCCACGCCTCGCAGGACGTTGCGCACCTTGGTCCACATGAAGAGGCCGCTGCGGTTGCGGCTGGGCCACGGGCTCTCCAGGACCGCCTGGAGGACGGGTGGGTTACAGTTAGGAGGGACGGTTACAGTTAGGAGACGCTTCGGTCCAAAGGGACTTACAACCATTCATCACACACAGACGGCGACAGCCGGCTGGTCGGGAGCAGTCAGGGCGAGGCGTCTCGCTCAGGGACACCTCGACACTCTAGCTAGGAGGAGCCGGGGATCGAACCGGCGACCATCCACCGGCTCCTACCTCCTGAGCCACTGCCACCCGCACTGTGACCCGCCTTAGTGACCCCTGAGCTGTTCAGGACCCCCTACGGCCGAGCTCCATCCCTCACTGGAGTCACGTGACCACCTCGATGCCCCCAGTACAACCCAGTCCCGCTCACCTTGTTGTAGTACCCGTAGGTGATGGCGTTGGGGTGCACGCCCGCCTTCTTCATCTCCACCAGTACGCGCACCGCCATCACAGGCTGCTCCCACAGTCCGCACAGCTGCATCACCACACGGTAGCACACCTGGACACAGGACGCACACGTCTCTCTCTCCGCCTCACGTCTCCATCCATCCGCCTGCATCTGCCCATCTCGGCCTCAATGCATCTCGTTCTACACCCCTCTATCTCAATTGATCGGCCCATTCCTCTATCCATCCATCCATCTATCTAAACATCTATCTCACATCCATCCCTCGAGCCATCTGCATCTTTACGTCTATTCCTCGAGCCATCTACTCCTCTCTCATTCGCGCCATCCATCTCCATCTATCTAAACATCTATCTCACATCCATCCCTCGAGCCATCTGCATCTTTACGTCTATTCCTCGAGCCATCTACTCCTCTCTCATTCGCGCCATCCATCTCCATCTATCACCACCTCTCCTTCTCTGTTTAAAACCTCTCCATCAATCCATTCATCACCACCTCTCCTCTTCTCCTCCTCAGGACCCCTGAGGAGTAGGAGAGGTGGTGATGGATCAATCCATCCATCCATCACCACCTCTCCTCCTGTTTAAAACCTCTCCATCCCTCCATCCATCCGTGGCCCCCAGAGAAACCCCTCTCTCCCGGGAGCAGAGAGCATCGTGTGACGCCGTACCTCGTCCAGCATCTCCACCTCGGCCATCCTCATCCGCAGCAGCACGTCGTAGGCCTGGTGCATGGCGCGGGCCTTGGAGCGCGCCACACGCAGGCGGGGCGGCAGGCAGATGAACCACAGGCTGTAGCTGTGGCTGAACAGGCAGCGCGCCCACTGCGCCGGGTCCGAGTTGGAGCGCTTCGCCACCTTGTACGCCAGCTTCACTTCCTGTCGGGGAGGAAGTGCAGGAGGACGGGTTCAGGCGGTGGTCGGACAAGCGGACGGAGGGGAAGCCGATTGTGGAGAAAATTGTACTGAACTAAATGTTTGGGGCCTTTTTGGTATTCATAGCTGTGTGTGTATATTGCACGCCTGTGTGGGGGGGTGATTACTTTGGGTCAGATTTGGAAGATCTTTGTTTTCTATCAACTAGGAGGAAACCAGCCATGCCCCACATTGTTCTATAATTGATTCTGTATTAGATTTGACATCAAAATCTAGAATACAATGCTTTGTTGTTATGTATTTTAAGCACATAAGCTACCCCCACATAGCCACAAGGAAGCAGGATCGAACACATCAGACCAACATACAAGCTGTAATAACTACTCCAGCCACAGATGGCAGCACCTTTAGACAGGTGAGGAGGGCGGAGCCAATACATCACATAGGCCACTCCTACTTGATACAACCGCGGAGCGGGAGTTAGATCAGGCCAGAAACCCATGGCAGCCCCGTGGCTGGAAGACAGCTCAGCCGTGGGTCGCTCCACGCGCGTGTTCAATACAATTCCCCTCCTTTTGCTTCATAGTTACCATACCGGAATACTTTAACAAATAAAGTGAGTTAAAAGCGATCCGGTTTAGACTACTTTCTTCAAGAACATGGCATTGTTTGCAGGATAATAACTGTGAGTGAGTGAGCTAGTGAGTGAGTGACCCATACTCTTGAGTGGGTGTGCGTCAGTGACTAGGCGAATGCCTGCGTGTGTTTGCGTGCCTACCTGCTTGGTCCTCTTGGCCAGCAGGGCGGGGCTGCTGGACAGACTAGAGCCGGCCGCCCTCATGTCCAGGGCCGGCCGCAGCTCCTTGGGCCGGTCGAACAGCTCCATGCGCAGCCGCGGGAACCACTTGTAACTGGATGAGGGGGTGAATATTCAGGAAGGGTGACTGGGTGAGGAGGTTAGGGTGCCGTTAGGGTCACTGGAGGAGGGGGTAGGGGGCAGTAAGGGTAACTAAGGCTCCGGTTGAATTCAATGAGACTATGAGAGGTTCTCGCGGGGATAATGCGTCACAAAGGTTCTCAAGGCTGAGATGACAAAACAGGTATGGGTTGCCATGGTTTTTAGTCACAGCAGTAAATAAAGAGTGAATGAGAAGTGATCCTGCGCATACAAATCTGAACAGGTTTCAGACCTTCATATTCTCGTCCGTCACCGTTTTTATTGCACCATAGCTACATGTTAACGTTAACATTATGTTGCCTGTTCGTCCGGTGCCCTTTGAACCTTACATCCATCCAGGAAGTGGTCATCTTCTCAAAGATTCCCCACTGGGTTTTGGGGCTGTTGACTGCTAGGCTTAGGGGCCGCTCCTGATGACAGTGGAGGGTTTGTATACAGTGAGTCAGCGGAGGCTTGTTTCCTTTTCCGATGTTTTCGTTTGAGGAATGCGTGTTTCTCTCCCCAAAGTCGCACCCATTCCTGATGTTTGTTTTGGAGGGAAATTTGATATTGTGTCTGAATAGTAATTGTGAAGCATGTGTCGTTTGTTAAATGACACATTATTTGAATCTCTGGATGTAAGATTCCCCTAATTTAATGCAAAAGTAAGTGACGTCTATTTGAGTTTTATCAAATGCGCAGTTGAAGCCCTCTCTGAATTGGTAGCGGTAGCAAACTGGGAAACCGCATCATGGGGGGTTAGACCACGTCATGGGGGGTTAGACCACATCATGGGGTGGGGTTAGACCACATCATGGGGTGGGGTTAGACCACATCATGGGGTGGGGTTAGACCACATCATGGGGGTCAGACCCGGTCCTCACCTGTACCGGGGAGGGGGCTCGGGCCCGCCCTCACAGGGGGGCTCGGGGGGCATGACGAAGACGGTGTGCTCGCTCCTTTGGGACTCGTCCAGCTCCATCAGCTTGGTGTCCTCCGAGGACTCTCCCTCCACCTGGGGGGGAAGGGGGGGGGGTTAGGGCTCGGCTTCGACTGGGCGGGTGCTTTGTGAACACAGGCGCGACTGCAGACATAATGGTAAGACCCATTCTATCACGGGCACGGACGCGTGCCCTAAAATGGAATGGAATATAGTTTCAGTTTATTCTAGTTAATGTAAAAACTAAAAGGTGGCCTGTGGCTTCCTGGAAAGTGTCTCTTCACCAGTAAGTGACTGATTGACTGTTTTGGGGTAGATTCGTGTTTCTAAGAAAGAAAGACCGGAAAAAACAATTCCAGCACAAGGTGGTGTGATAAAAGTGAAAGAAAAACACTGGCAATAGTTCATGGATTGAAAGGAGGTTGAATGATTAAGCCGTCGGTTTCTGAGCGACAAACCAGAGGAAATGCAGAGCGAGGATGTGGAAAATAAATCTGTGTCGACCTACCTTATTGGCCTTGGAGTCGCCGCCTTTATCGGGAGGAAAAAGCTGCCAGACAGAGAGCGACACGGAATCAATGAATCAGAGGAAACATCCACTTCCTCTCTCCTAGCAGAGGAATGTTCATTCTCCTGATAAAACGGCATCAAACACGGACTGATGGAGACAGTAACTCACGACAAACTGACAAAACTCTGGGCCGAGATGATGAGGATTCGCCCTCAATAATGATCATTCACCCTCAATGATGATCATCCACAGTTAATCGTGACCATTGCCAGTCAATGATGACCATTCAGTGTGAACGATGGTGAAGTCGATTTCGATGATAAATTGTCGTTTTCAGTGTGGAGGTTGGGGGGGGTTTGGGTTCACCTTCTCGATGCAGTCGTCGAAGAAGGCGAGCCCGGTGTCCTTGTCGCTGACGAAGGTGCACTCCTCGATGAAGCGGATGAAGATCTGCGTCTTGGTCAGCTGGCCGTAGAACTTCTGGTGGGTGCGGTCGCGGCTCTTCAGGAACCCTGGAGGAACGCAGGAGGCGTCGTGAGACCAAAACCGGGGACCACTCAACGACTGAGCGTTGAACTAAACGTCTGCATAGCACACATTTCAATTCAGGGCGTTTAGCAGACGCTGTTATCCACAGTGACTTACATTTAGTACATTTGTCAGAAGAGGAGAAACAATATACTGTATACGTCTGTCGGAACAGTGAGGATGTTCATAGAAACAAGTGCCAAGCACTAACAATCGCTCGGTTAACCCATTGCAACACAACACATAGTTAGGATAAGATGCTACACAATGCTAAGTACTAAGTAAGTTCCTTTTGCTTGCATGGTGGAGTTAAGAGAATCTATATTTTCGAGGAGGGGACGTCAAACTTTAAAACATCTCAATTTGTTTTCTTTATTCCCGGTTCGCCCCTTTGCCGTGGATTATTTTGAGTAATGCTTCAATCTATTTCCCAGCCACAGGCCAAACGTCTCTTTAGAGCCAATAGCGTAGATCATTGATCGCTGTACAACACCTAAAATGGCTCCTTAAAATAGATATGCCAATAAAATCAGGCATTAGAAGAGGCGAGCCAGTGAATGAATAATGCATTAAGCTAAGTAACTTGTGTGAGCCAGCTTCTACATAACATCCCATAAAACAAAGACCATCATAATATTGATCCACCGTTAGGCTCTCCTTATTGGTCCCAAATCAACACCTTCACCCCTGTTTATGACTCTGTTCCCACAGGAACAACATAAAGATACAATTCCATGTGTAAACTCATCAACACAACAAAAAACAATATTGTGGGAGAGCGAGTGGGAGAGTGAGGGGGAGAGTGAGGGGGAGAGTGAGGGGGAGAGTGAGGGGGAGACCGGGGGAGAGAGAGAGGGAGAGAGAGTGAGGGAGAGAGCAAAGGGGAGAGAGCGAGGGGGAGAGAGTGAGGGAGAGAGCGAGGGGGAAGAGAGCGAGGGGGAGAGAGCGAGGGGGAGAGAGCGAGGGAGAGAGCGAGGGGGAGAGAGCGAGGGGGAAGAGAGCGAGGGGGAGAGAGCGAGGGGGAGAGAGCGAGGGGGAAGAGAGCGAGGGGGAGAGAGTGAGGGAGAGAGCGAGGGGGAGAGAGCGAGGGGGAGAGAGCGAGGGGGAAGAGAGCGAGGGGGAGAGAGCGAGGGGGAGAGAGTGAGGGAGAGAGCGAGGGGGAGAGAGCGAGGGGGAGAGAGCGAGGGGGAAGAGAGCGAGGGGGAGAGAGCGAGGGGGAAGAGAGTGAGGGAGAGAGAGTGAGGGAGAGAGCGAGGGGGAGAGAGCGAGGGGGAAGAGAGCGAGGGGGAGAGAGCGAGGGGGAGAGCGAGGGGGAAGAGAGCGAGGGGGAGAGAGTGAGGGAGAGAGCGAGGGGGAGAGAGCGAGGGGGAGAGAGCGAGGGGGAGAGAGCGAGGGGGAGAGAGCGAGGGGGAGAGAGCGAGGGGGAGAGAGCGAGGGGGAGAGAGCGAGGGGGAGAGAGCGAGGGGGAGAGAGCGAGGGGGAGAGAGCGAGGGGGAGAGAGCGAGGGGGAGAGATCGAGGGGGAAGAGAGCGAGGGGGAAGAGAGCGAGGGGGAAGAGAGCGAGGGGGAGAGAGCGAGGGGGAGAGAGCGAGGGGGAGAGAGCGAGGGGGAGAGTGCGAGGGGGAAGACAGCGAGGGGGAGAGAGCGAGGGGGAGAGAGCGAGGGGGAGAAAGCGAGGGGGAGAGAGCGAGGGGGAGAGAGCGAGGGGGAAGAGAGCGAGGGGGAATAGAGCGAGGGGGAGAGCGAGGGGGAGAGAGCGAGGGGGAGAGTGCGAGGGGGAAGAGAGCGAGGGGGAGAGAGCGAGGGGGAAGAGAGCGAGGGGGAATAGAGCGAGGCGGAGAGAGCGAGGGGGAGGGCGAGAGAGACGGCGGGCTCCCAGCACCTTGCAGGTCGTAGAGGGAGTCGGCGGAGGTGGCCTTCTCGGACGGCGCCTGGGTGATGGGCTTCAGGTAGCTGCGGTAGCCCTTCAGGATGGTGGCCATGAAGCGCAGGAACACCTCCTGGATCTCCATCTCGCGCAGCGTGGTCTTCTTGTGCAGGGTAAAGTCCACCTCCACGGGGCTCGCCTCCACTGGGGGGCCCTCCGCTCTCCGCGCTACGGGGGGGGGGGGGGGGGGGCGTGACAGCAGACGTTAAAAAATACACCAAATGGTCAAATACAAAACGTTCAAATCTAAAGTAATGTACAGATATGTATCCAGCTGCTATTTGTATAAAACATTTAATGAAAAAATAATAATAATCGAAAACTCCGGTTATATCAGTTTGGTGATCGTTTGACGCTAAAAATCGAAATCGCGATCAAAATTCGATTAATCAGCCAGCCCTAGCAGACGTTTTACAAAAACAGAAGCTAAAGAAATGCGCTTTTGTTATTCGGTTGGATTTTGTGTGTCTTTACGGACACGACGGCCAAGAGAGAGAGAAGAGCAGGTAAGAGAAGAGAGGGGGGGCATGTAGCCTAGCACCCCAGGAGGGATTGAACCCAGGCACACTGCCGACAGCGCCAACGCATGAAGGGGTAGAGACATGAGCCCTCGCAGATCTTTAGCTTTCACTAAACTCCTAGTTTGTGTCATAGTTACAAAGGAGGGTTTTCTTTCCCCTTAAATGGTGATGATCTGTTTATGACCCTTTCAAGTGAAAGAGAAAGAGAGAAAGCGGAAGAGATATTCCTAGAATTTGTTAAATATAAAAACATTTGACTTTATTGTTGCGGAACAATAAAGTCAAGACCAGAACTAGAAGTACGACAGTATGACCTATGATCAGCCACTTAGGAGTAAGGAGTTAGGAGTCGAGGTGTTAGGAGTCAAGGTGAGTCAAGGTGAGGTGAGGCCTGCGTTCGTACCGGCGGCCAGCGTGCTCAGGGAGTTCACCAGGCTCTTGCAAGGCTTCTTGGGAAGGTTCTTCCAGCTGCTGTGTCTCTTCTCGTCAGACCTGTCACAAAGTCAAGAAGAGGAAGATACAGTGAAAAACACCAAAATGGCCGAGTTTAGCCGAGAGCCACCGTCATAACCGAGGTGATTTGTTGAATCTACATCATTTGCCTGGTGAAGCTAAATAAACAGCCCAACAGCGCGTGTTGCTGGTAGAATCCCCTCCTCGTGGAAACACAATTTAGCAGTCGTAGTACAAAAAAAATGCATTCACCATTGTGTAGAATCTTATCCTGGCTATCTTTGCTGTAAACCGGGAATGGTTTAACCTAGCGATTGTAAATGCTTGGCACTTGTTTCGATGAACATCCTTACTGCACCGACAGAGACATATTGTCGTTGTACTTACTGTACGTCGCTTCGGACCAAAGCGTCTGAACGGGCTCTACGACCTGAATGTAAACGTGCATTACGTCGAGCCGCCCAGGCGACCAAGAGGGGGGAGAGAGGAGTGCGGGGAACAGAGCGGCACGTACTGGTAGATGGTCTGGGTGTCCAGGTCCACGCAGACCACGTCGGGGGGGGGGTCGTACAGGTCGAAGTAGCGCGAGTCTACCCCCACGATGAAGGGGCAGGGCGCGTTCAGGACGTCGGCCAGCGAGAGGGGGCACAGGGGGACGTACGGGCACTGCCACTGGAAGGGGAAGATCATCTGGGGAGGGGGTGGATGACACAGGAAGCATTGAAGCCACACTAACCCTCACCACACACATCGGACGGAAGGGACTTTTCGCAGCGCAAAGCCATATACGTCTGTTTCGCTTATGATAATAATGGATTGAATTTATATAGCGCTTTTCTAGACACTCAAAGACGCTTTAGAGTGAAGGGGGGACCTCACTCACCACCACCAGTGTGTCGCACCCACTGGGGGGATGCACGGCAGCCAGTCTGCGCCAGAACGCTCGCCACACACCAGCTGGAGGTGGAGGGTGAGGGAAACCCCTACTCTTTGCGATAAGTGCCCTGGGATCTTTGATGACCTCAGTGAGTCAGGACCTCGGTTTTACGTCTCCTCCGAAGGACGGAATGGCTTTGATCTCGAGAATTGATAAATGACAACTAAACAAAAACACAAAAGAAACGTACTAAACGTTACCCGTAACTGTGAAACAAACTCTCCCGTTCTAGTGAGGGAGAGGGGAGGGAGACAGAGAGGGGGTGAGTGAGGGAGACAGAGAGGGGGTGAGTGAGGGAGACAGAGAGGGGGTAAGTGAGGGAGAGGGGAGGGAGACAGAGAGGGGGTGAGTGAGGGAGAGGGGAGGGAGACAGAGAGGGGGTGAGTGAGGGAGACAGAGAGGGGGTGAGTGAGGGAGACAGAGAGGGGGTAAGTGAGGGAGAGGGGAGGGAGACAGAGAGGGGGTGAGTGAGGGAGACAGAGAGGGGGTGAGTGAGGGAGACAGAGAGGGGGTGAGTGAGGGAGACAGAGAGGGGGTGAGTGAGGAAGACAGAGAGGGGGTGAGTGAGGGAGAGGGGAGGGAGACAGAGAGGGGGTGAGTGAGGGAGACAGAGAGGGGGTGAGGGAGGGAGACAGCGAGGGGGTGAGTGAGGGAGAGGGCGAGGGGGAGAGGTACTCACCCCCACCACGGCCTCGGCCACCCTGGTGGAAGGGGAGGGAGCGAGAGGGGGAGAGCGAGGGGGAGGGCGAGGGAGAGGGCGAGGGAGAGCCCCAGGGGGACAGCCAGGGGAACACCCAGGGGGGGGGATAGTGAGGGGGACTCACGGCCACCACGGCCTCGGCCACGCCGGTCAGCACGTCGGGCCTCAGAGAGTGCAGCAGGATCTTGCTCTCCATCAGCACCAGGTGCAGCAGCGTGCCGCAGTTCTCCGGGCCCAGGTTGGTCACCAGGGTGCCGTAGTCTGCCCCGCTGGGGGCCGCAAGGGGGGACATCGTTCATTTATTCATTCGGTTGTTAAAGAAAGGAAGAAAAAAAAAACGACGGAATTGCATTATAAGTAGGGCTGCGTAAAAAAAAAAATCGATTTAATCGAATTTGGGTAGATTTCATTAAAAAAAAAATGTTGTTACCATCATTATTATTTTTGCACTTTAATAAACAATGCCTTAATGCAATTTGCATTGATGGGATGTTGTAGTTCAAGTACACTTTCACTTGCAATTCCTTTCTAATTTCAAAATTGCACTTTTGAGACTTGAGACACTTTTGTTTACAGCTCGAGCTTAAACTGTCCAATTTACAAGTTTGCACTTAAACCTAATGCACCTAAACCTAAGAAGAAGAGAAAAAATTAAGTACATTTGTATTTCGTAACACAGTTGAGCCATTTTCGAATCGAATCATGATTAATCGATTCAGAACCTTATGAATCGAAATCGAATCGATTTAGGAAATTGGCCCAGCCCTAATTATAAACTAACCTTTGATTCTACTTACTTTTATTCTTTTTCGTTATTTTATTGCCAGTTATGTAACACGCAATATAATACATAAGTTGAAAGGGAGCAGGAAAGAAGGAGATAAGTGCAGAGGCAGTGAGGAAGAGGAGACATGAATGGATGAGGGGATCCAGACAGCTGTTCTGTTTTTAAAACGTTTCACATGAACGGGCCTACGATGAGAAAACCAGGACAACCCAAACAATGTGAGACGTTTACTGAAGACTTGTGAAACTAAATACAGGCAGGGAAACAAAAAGTCTGCGATCGCGATAAACAAGTTCACATCCAAGTTGTCCAAGCGTTATTAAAACTGTTTTTCTAACAATTATCAATCCGAAACCAGGGAAATAAACGCTACAACCATCTGTGCCGTGTGCTATGCTACGGTCTTTGCAGGAGTCATTTAAATAATGGAATCGTTTTTTCACATTTCCCGGAGAAACTGACTTTGGTTTGGGAAGTTGGCAGTGGGAGGGTTGACCTTGGAAAACTTAAAAACGGGCACAATTAGCCCAGTGGCGTGCCAGGAAAATGAAATGGATTTCTTTAATAGCCTCGCTGCTTCCCCTCTGGAACGCTTCGCCTTCTCTGTGATGGTGCAGAGGCACCCCACCCAAACTATGTCTGGAGTAAGACCCAGTCCCCGATCCTACGTCCACTTGGCAGCGGTGTAGAGTAATGAATTAACTACTCCAGCTACTGAAATCTAGTAGCTTTTTAGTGGAGTGTTAATGCACTTTTTGGGGAATTTTTTCTTAAAGGTGTCGTGTGTAGAATTGTGTGGCATCTTGCGGAATATACTTAAATATAATTTTTGTATTTCTAAGTATGTTTGTATTAGTATAAAATCCCTACTAAAATACCTAATATATATATTCTAATGCTGCTACTAACTAAGTGTTTTGTACTTTCACTTTGGACAAAAGAATGTGCTTAAGCACTAAATGTCAACTAATGCTCACCTGAGAGGTAAGGGGGTGCAGACCGGCTGGGAGAGCATCAGGGTGTCAAACAACGAGAGCTGAAAGGAACATTTCAGGTTATGTCATGTGACCAGCCACAGATGTTATGTTATCAGGCCGCAATTAACACAATAAAAGCCCCTCCCCAACATTCATGCAAATAGAGTTAAACAATAGTTTGAACTGTTGGAATACATACATAAACATGTGGTGTGTGTGTGTGTGTGTGTGTGTGTGTGTGTGTGTGTGTGTGTGTGTGTGTGTGTGTGTGTGTGTGTGTGTGTGTGTGTGTGTGTGTGTGTGTGTGTGTGTGTGAGTATGTTCACCTGAACAAGGATTCTTGGCCTCTGTGGGGAAGGAAACGACACGTTGTGCATGAAGTGTGAGATGTGCCTGTGAAGAGATCAACAGAGAGATGGGTTATTGTCTCGCCTCTGTAGTTCAGGGCTGTGAAAACCCCTACGTACACTTCACTTTTTTTGTTTGCTACTGTAACCCTTCAAGTTCCCTTCAGGGATTAATAAAGCATTACATTTTCCTAACCGCTACATGCACTTTCACTTTGTTATTTTGCTCCCATAACCCTGCATGTTCCCTTCAGGGATTAATAAAGTGTTTTCTTTTTTTTGTGTGTCTCATGCTTGTCACTTCACCCGAGTGTATTTATTTTATATAAATTTCCCCAGTATTTTATCGATGCTTTAACTTATTGAGTTTATGAAAAACCCTTTCATATAAAATATACATCTTATCTTATCATCATACATCTCATCGTCTCAGCGTTCTGATGTTGGCAGCTAGCAACCATGTGATGTTCGCTAACTTCAGCAAGCAGCCTTCTGACGGCTAAGCACCGAACCACCACCCTGGGACTACGAGCCACGAGAACGACTATGGCCGCGGCCCGACCCAAACCCTCCTCCATCTCCTTCTCTCCCATACGACCAGCTCCCCCGGCGCCCCCCGACACCCTTACTTCTCGATGGGCAGAGGCTGCGGGCCCGAGACGGACAGCTGGTGCAGGAACACCAGGAACTTGCGGAAGGAGTCGAAGAAGGGCCAGCGGGAGAGCAGGCAGATGCACTTGTTGGCCGTGACGTGGCGGCCCGGCACCGGCTTCTTCTCCACCGTGGTGAGCAGACCCAGCTGGATCTTCTGCTTCTCGCTCAGCAGCTCCTCCGAGTACGGCTCGTAGAACTGGATGGCCGAACCGTACACCTGGTGGAGCAGAGACCGTTTCGATACTCGCGAACAAAACAAACGGCAAATAACGACCGCTTATGCTGTGAATCGCGCCTGATTGCAGATTGTACTCAAAAAACAGACGGAAGAGAACAGAGGGCAGTGGAATCCCCCCCCCCCCCCCCGACCCCATCTTCAGGAAACACCTGAAGACTGACCGACAGGAACGTCTGCATCTCAAGCTGCACTGATGTTCATGTTAATATTTAGCTCTGTTGTACCGTCGCTGAGGGAGTCAAAAGGCATCGGGGAACACGATAGATCTAGTGTAACCGTTTGAATTGCTACTCATACAAAACTAGTTTGGCTTTCATTCCTATGTCTGCTTTGTTCAAAAAATGTAATGTTCTGTTGTGTTTGTTGTTGTCCTCATGTAACTTTGGATAAAAGCGTATGCTGAATGAGCGTCATGTAAACGATAAGAGGTAAGTGGACTGCATTTATACAGCGCTTTTGTAACCAATGGCCACTCAAAGGGCTTTACAATAATGCCCAACATTCAGCCTTTGGCTGGCATGTGGCTCAGGGGTCTGGAGGGGTGGAGGCCAGCTCACCTTCTCCCCCGTGGAGATGGTCAGGACGAAGGTGGAGAACACAGGCAGGGGGTCCTTGGTGCTGGGGGCCCAGCACTCGATCTTGGCCCCCATGGGCAGACAGAAGAGGGGCACGGACTCGGACAGCGGGAAGGACTCGTAGTCCTCCTCCGGGTAACGGAAGATGAGACCTGAGGACAGAGAAACACAAGGAGGAGGAAGAAGAAGAAGAAGAAGAAGAAGAAGAAGAAGAAGAAGAAGAAGAAGAAGAAGAAGAAGAAGAAGAAGAAGAAGAAGAAGAAGAAGAAGAAGAAGAAGAAGGAGGAGGAGGAGGAGGAGGAGGAGGAGGAGGAGGAGGAGGAGGAGGAGGAGGAGGAGGATGTTCATGATGTTGTTGTGAAGCAGAAATTTGAAAACGAGGGACGTAAGCACCAGTCTATGATTCTGTATTTATTTCTGTGCTAAAATACCAGAAAGAATTCACTTAACCTTCACATATCTAGTCAAATAAGTTATTTATTTAAAGAAACAAGGTCTTTGAAGTGAGGCGACATTATGTCAATATTAACTCCTTTTGTGAGAAAAAAATAGACTGACAAGTCATTTCAAAAAACATAAAAATTTGTTTTGACAGGAAACACTGCTGACAAAGATTACTTAAACAGCCGATTCACAGCGAAACATACAGCCGTAGATACCGACACTGTGGGTGAGGTTGCACAAATTCACACTCATGTGTTTGTTTAACGTGTTTGTCTTCTGTGTGTCGTGGTTGTGTATTTATTTCACAAGGAACCATTTCGCAATGTAGATTAAGAGGAATTCAGAAGCAAAGATTACAATTCATAAGTCTAGCAGATGCTACAGCAGTTCCCCAGATCCTATCTCCTAACTGAAGGCATTCTGTCAAATAAGGGTGTGGTTGTGGTCGGTTATAGCGGGAAACACATGGCATTGAGCGTTGCTGGGGTAAGCATTGTAGCTCTCTCGCCAGCAACAGTAAGACCCATAGGAAGTCGAGGCAGAGGGGATGAGCCATCGACCCGTGACTCATGACAAACAACAACACACAGAAAGGTTGGCATTCAAACACAATTGCAGAGCATTTCACAGAGAGAAAGTCAGAAACTCCTGCAAGCAAGGTTGCAGTGCAAAAAAACTGCAGTCGTAATAACATCAACCAAAACTCACCGGCTTTGTACGTGATGGAGTTGGACGAGGACACAGACTTCTTGTAACACAAGAACACATTGGAGCCCCACTGGAAAGACAAAAGGGACACAAGACACAAAGAGGGAACCACCGTTAGAGTCTCAGTTTAGCCGACGACGTTGGAACAAACACTTGAAACTCTGGAGGGTTCCACACCAGCACACAAATGGTAAATGGACTGCATTTATACAGCGCTTCTCAAACCATTGGCCGCTGAAATGATTTTTCAATCATTGCCTAACATTCACCCATTCATGCACACATTCACACGCCGACGGCGGAGTCGACCACGCAGGGCGACAGCCGGCTCGTCGGGAGCAGTCAGGGCGAGGCGCCTCGCTCAGGGACACCTCGGCACTCCGCTAGGGGGAGCCGGGGATCGAACCAGCAACCTTTCCAGTTACAAGCAAACCCGCTCGACCTCCTGAGGCACATGCCGCCCCACGACACCACATATCCAAACTCTGCGCACCCCCCCCAGGTAACCCCTATCCCCTCCTCCCCCTCCATCACCACTCACCATGCCGCAGTTGAGGTTCTTCTCCACCTTGCAGAAGGTGTGCGGGGGCGTCTCGCCCTTGCTGGTGACGATGACGCAGATGTCGGTGACGGCCAGCGAGTTCTGCGGCTGCACGTTGGGCCCCCGGCGGTAGTTGATGAAGATGCGCTGGGAGGTGGTGGAGCTGTTGTTGACGTTGGCACAGCGGCCGTAGGGAGTGGCCTGCAGCACCTCGCAGCCCTGGATTAGGCGCTCCTTGCCCTCATACAGCACCCTGTGGGGTGGGGGGGGACGCAAGGCACCCATGGGTGTCGCTTTAGAATGAGGGGACATCATTGCATTGAGAATCGCCGTACGGTTAGTTAACCTTTAACTATAGGTCTAATCGTGTTTACTAACGGGGTTCATCAGCCAAGGTGTTAATTAATACTTTTTGAATATGGTAGGGGTTAGGGTGGAAACTCACCCTAAGGGTAACCCCTATGCTAATGCTATAAACAAATGCTTAGTACTGCATTTAATAATGTTAAATAATGGTTTATAATTGTACACTTATTGTGTTTCTAATTAATGTGGCTGTCTATGGCTGATACTGACAAATGATATTCATGGAATAAGATGAGAAGAGATTATTGTGCGACATTTGGTATTGTTGTGATACAACTCAAATGCGCTCATTCCTGGAGCTAAAGATAAGGTAATCCATTTTGGCATAAGACTTTGCTGTTAAACCCTTTATACATTTTATTTTAATTATTTCAGTATGTGGATACTAACTTTCCTCTATTAGTCACAGCAGTTGCAATAATAACTGCTGTGACTAATCTCTCGAGCCTTTGCACTAGAGCTAGACTGGGTGTGCACATCATGAGTCCACTTACAATAGTATCTGTCTAACGGCAAATAACTGATAAGGTGCCACAGAAACGAACAAATGCATCGATGCCATTTAGTAAAACCAATTTTGATGCGTTTTAAAATGTCAAGACAAGGTGATTTCCCATCACCAGCTACCCGCTTCATTCCTAACTGTCATATGCTTGATCTGACTTCAAATCACCCCAATTATTTTCACGTCAAATTAACGAACAGCAGTGAGCAGAACTGTCTGAAGCACCCACTCTTTGCTAGCAAAACAATGCAGCACAATAATTATCGCCCTAAAATTATAGTACTGCAAGGCACCCATCAACACAAGAGTTCAGTACATCATCATCCAAGGCCGTGATGTTCCAGCAGAACAACCGGTAGCAGCAACGACCAACAAAAGCTTGAGACTCGACAACACACTGATGAAACCGTGTCAAAACATCCCAATAACACTAATAGGACTGTTGCTCCGTCCTTGCACTTGTGTGTTGAAAGCATCATCATTTGCAGACACTGAACAGAACGCGTTGACATTGACTGTACGCAGGTCGCTGGACATGACAACTTCATGAGCCAGCATGACAGAGGTGAATTAATGGATGCTTGAGGAAGCTGTGATCAAGCAGAAAAGCCTCCCCCACCAAAAGGAACTCAGCCTCATTTAGACTCGTACACAACATTCCCTTTCCTGTCTCGGCAAAATATATACACATTTTAATGTTTTGTGTATTCTATTTTAGAAGGTTTTATTGTGGTTTGTACCATCACTGTTTTATGCTTTTTTTCCATGCCAACGAAGCCAACTGTGGAAGGGAGGGATATAGAGGGAAACGCCGAGAGAGCAAGAGAACAAGTGAGCCAGAGAGACAGAGAGCGAGAGATTCAGGCATAGGGATTTGAAAGACCTGAAGGGAGAGAGAGAGAGCGAGAGCGAGAGAGCGAGTGTGAGAGTGCACGACGGAGAGAAAGAGAGATCAAGAGAGCGAGCAAGAGGGAGAGAAAGCAAGAGAGAGAGCAAGAGAGAGAGAGAGTGAGCGAGAGAGAGCAAGAGAGCGTGAGTGAGCAAGAGAGAGAGAGAGAGTGAGCGAGAGAGAGATTCAGGCATGGAGATTTGAAAGACCTGAAGGCTTTTGCACGGTGGCTCCTCTTTGACCTGCATTCACCAGGTAGGAGTGTCACCCCTGTGTGGAAACCAAGATGGCAGATAGCGCCGCGGCGCTTCAAAGTGCCGCCTGCTCGACGCGGGCTAATGTCCACACGTCTGGCCCAGAAACCAGGCTCTGGGCACACCAGTTCACAGGGAGTGCTTGGTGAAGCAACTCATGAGTCACTGTCTTGATATGCGAATGGTTGATTTCTTTGTTTGTTTTGGGTACAAAGCAGGGCCGACTCAACCCAGCTGTTTCCGGTGTCGCTTCTTTTGACTCAGCTATAGAACTGAGGGAGAACCTTCAAGAGAAGCAGAGGAGAACCGGAAGACATCTTAGGAACTGATGGAGAACCTTCAAGAGAAGCAGAGGAGAGCCTGAAGACGTCTTAGGAACTGAGGAAGAGCCTTCAAGAGAAGCAGAGGAGAGCCTGAAGACGTCTTAGGAACTGAGGAAGAGCCTTCAAGAGAAGCAGAGGAGAGCCTGAAGACGTCTTAGGAACTGAGGGAGAGCCTTCAAGAGAAGCAGAGGAGAGCCTGAAGACGTCTTAGGAACTGAGGGAGAGCCTTCAAGAGAAGCAGAGGAGAGCCTGAAGACGTCTTAGGAACTGAGGAAGAGCCTTCAAGAGAAGCAGAGGAGAGCCTGAAGACGTCTTAGGAACTGAGGAAGAGCCTTCAAGAGAAGCAGAGGAGAGCCTGAAGACGTCTTAGGAACTGAGGAAGAGCCTTCAAGAGAAGCAGAGGAGAGCCTGAAGACGTCTTAGGAACTGAGGAAGAGCCTTCAAGAGAAGCAGAGGAGAGCATGAAGACGTCTTAGGAACTGAGGGAGAACCTTCAAGAGAAGCAGAGGAGAGCCTGAAGACGTCTTAGGAACTGAGGAAGAGCCTTCAAGAGAAGCAGAGGAGAGCCTGAAGACGTCTTAGGAACTGAGGAAGAGCCTTCAAGAGAAGCAGAGGAGAGCATGAAGACGTCTCAGGAACTGAGGGAGAACCTTCAAGAGAATCAGAGGAGAACCGGAAGACATCTTAGGAGCTGATGGAGAACCTTCAAGAGAAGCAGAGGAGAACCGGAAGACATCTTAGGAACTGAGGGAGAACCTTCAAGAGAAGCAGAGGAGAACCAACCAAGAAATCTGTTGGAACGAGAAGGACCTGGTCATTGAACTGCAGTAGCGGGACGACAGCCTTTTGTTCTTAGAGGTCCTCTCTCTCCCTCTCTCCCCCTCCCTCGCTCACTCAGTCTCTCAGTCTCCCCCCCCCCCCCCTCTCTCTCGCTCTCCGTCTCAAAAGAAAGAGAGCGTCCATGAGAGAGATTCCTCGCGGCCGGTTACATTCAGTCAAGTGATCCAAGCGTCACCGCGTCACACGGCTGCAGGGCTTCCACCCCCCCTCCCTCCCTCCCCCCCCCCACCCCCCCACCACACATACACACACACACACATCAACAGCGATGTCAGCTTCTCTCTCTCTCTCTCTCTCTCTCTCCTTCCATCAGGGTCCATCAGACACTTTGTGAGGGAAGGAGATCACTGAGTAACGGCCGTGGAGCGAAGCGTTCCCCGGTGGACAAAGAGGACCGCTCATGGGGAATGATTCGGGGAGGGGGGAACCTCCAGGAGGCCTGCCCAGCGTTTGCCAGGACGTTTAAAAAGGAAACGGCACAATGAAGACAGCCCCAGCAAACGGGCACCACAGTCGTTATTTGTGTAGGGGAATTAACACTTAAAACCCGAGCATTGGGGGTATAGGCCCTAAGGGAGGAGATGTGCCAAGATGCAAATGGCCCTTTAAATGACGGCATCATCTGGGGCTCTCCTGGCGCCGTGTCAGCCAATCGGACGAGAGGAACAGCACTAACACTAAAGCACCAGAGATTGGGCCGGCCAGGTGACTGATTTAAGTGTTTGGCTCTTCGTGTGCCAGGATCTGAACAATGGCTGAATCACAGACCGCCTGCTCTTCATTCCCAGTTAAGGAGTGAGAGGTATACAATTATGATTGTTACCATTTTATAACTGTAGCTCTTGGCTGTTCCAGTGGGGCCAACAAGAACAAAGATACAATTATGCCGAGAGATGGCCTTTAATCTGGCTTCAGGGAGAGGCTGTAATCAAAGCCCATTCTTACTGCCATTGCAAAGTTCAACAGTGGACCTCACAGAGTGGATGTGAAATACACAAAGCGTGTTTATAGTGTGTAGACTACCAAGTCTCATTAGGCTGAACTTAAGTGCACCTGATTTCTGATTGGCCAACAAGTCAGGGGAATCCCTGTATAACCTGGTCTATAACCTATAAACTGGCCTCCCAGCTGGCTGCCTGTCCGTCCAGGCGGGAGTAATCACTCAGAGGAACCACGGCGGGACATATGATCTGCTGTTTACACATATTTGAGCCGCCTCGCACCGCCGTGCTCCCAAACCCGGTCCACAGTCCACAACGTCCCATCCCCCAAACCGTGCAATGGTAAATAGACTGCATTTATACAGCGCTTCTCTAACCAGCGGCCACTCAAAGCGCCTTAAAACACTGCCTGATTTTCACCATTTCGTGCACACATTCACACATCGACGGGGATGTCAGCCACGCAAGGCGACAGCCAGCTCGTCAGGAGCAGGTAGGGTGAGGCGTCTTGGTCAAGGACCCCTTGAAACTCAGCTAGAAGGAGTCGGGGATCGAACTAGCAACCTGCTGGTTGCCAGCCGCCCTGCTCTACCTCCTGAGGCACATGCCACCCCCATGTCACATGCCACCCATGGAGTCCTTAACAAATGCTTCCAACACTGAGCTTTGGTTTTCTTGGAACCGGCGAGGTGACATAATGCAGAGCCCTGCTCCGTCTTGGGAGACGTGTGAACGCGTGCGGTGTGGAAGTACAGGCGTTGACATTCAGCAGACCAGAGCCCGTGGAACTGGAACCTCTAGTTATGAGTTATTGTTCCGAGGAACCGAGAGGGAAACACAGGGCACGGGATTGGTTGCGACATTCCACCAAGGCTGGATCCATCTCGCTTCGGACAGACAAAAGATGTGTGTGAGGGAGCCAAGATAAGCAAGCGTTGGAGTTGCATCATCCTTTCTGTTCCCTCGCCTCATTCACTGGGCTGATTCAAGGTTGAGGCATGACAGTGAAATAGCCTTTTTACGGGAAGGACGGAAAAGTTTTGCCCCCCATATGAGCAAATAACGTTGCAAATATTGACACAGCGCAGCAAGCGACCAGCCCTGAATCAAGAGACGAGCGTGTTATAAACACACCGGTCCTAAATGCCCAATTACCCCCTCCACTCAGGACTCAAAACACCCGTTAATGTCTCCCGTTTGAAGTCAACCGTCACCTAAGAAAGGAGCGGATCGCCTAGCAACCCCGGAACACTCTGTCTGCATTCTAAAATGGAGTCGCTCCGTTCCACTCTTGCTGCAGGCTTTCTCCCTGTCCAGTTCAATTCAATTATATATTTGTATAGCCCTAAATCACAGGTACAGTCTCAAAGGGCTTAACAGGCCGTTTGTTTATGACACCCCCTTGACCCTAGCACCCCAGAGAGCAAGAAAAAACTCCCTCAATTAGCAAGGTAGAAATCTTGAGAAGGAACGCAGAGCGGGAGGATCCCTCCTTCAGAGTGGGGGATCCCTCCTTCAGAGTGGGGGATCCCTCCTTCAGAATGGGGGATCCCTCCTTCAGAGTGGGGGATCCCTCCATCAGAGTGGGGGATCCCTCCTTCCCCCAAGGCTCATTAAGGCTCAACATCTTAAATCGGGAAGGTCCGCTGTGAACCGCACACATGCCACATTAGCCTAGCCTCGGCCCTCTCTCCCCCCTGGTGGGGGGGGGTCCGCTCACCCGATGTCGATGAGGGGGGCCTTGACGCGGCACCTCTTGTAGCAGAGGAACAGCTCGGGACTCTTGAGGCTGCCGTGGTTGAGGTTGGCCTGCAGCCCCCCGGGGGTGCTGTCGATGCAGGTGAAGCCCTCCGGCACCGCCTCCCCTGCCGAGCGGTTGATGACCGCCAGGTCCACGATGGGCGCCTTGGGCCCGCTGGACTTGGTCTCAGACAGGTCCTGTTCCAGGGGCGTGGACTCATCCGTGAGGCCGGCCACCACGAAGTAGTCCGTCACACGGTGACCTTTGTCCTCGATCATGGCTGGGCGGACCTGGGGAGGGAGGAGGAGGGATCAATAACACTGATATTAATATCATGGTGAAAAGAGAAATTGTATTGTCGGACAACCCCACCCGTGTTTGTCCGATGTGTGATGGGGTTATGGCTAGTTGTAGCTAGTACTAGCATAGTAAGCGCAGTTAGTGCTAGTATAGTTTGCACTAGCATGGTTGTCATTCCCTGCATAACAGATTCAGTTTACAGTCGATGCAAAAGGACGGCACACAGTGAGCAAATCTCCACGGCTGAGCACAAAACCGATGACTTTTATTTTGATGATAAACATGAGCCTTTGATTGGTCAGGATTGAGCTTTGGTTGAACCTGATCGCCCAACGAGCAGAGCTTTGTACGCCCCCTATGAGGAGGGAAGGGGCTAGGATTCAGTGGTTGATCCCCACGGTTGAAGGAAGCTGGTTTGTGGTTTGCTGCTCCATCAAACCTTGAGCCACACAAACTGCTCTCAGACACAGAGAGCTGAGGGGACAGACACCGATCGCCCGGGAATGCACCCGGTTAGCGACTGTGGAGTCCCATTGAGAATAGGAATGGAGCCCTCATGCTAATGCAGGATTGGTGATTAACTTGTTCTTAGCTGAAGCGTATGTCTTGAGGCTGTCGCTGTAAAAGGGAGCGGGGAAAACCAGTAAAGAACTCTTGATCACCGAGGGCCGGACTCACTCACACACACACACACACACACACACACACACACACACACACACACACACACACACACACACAGAAGATCAAGACGTCGGGAGAGAGCCTTCGGCGTCCAGACTCCTGCTGAACTCAAAGGAATGTTTCAAAATGCCTGCGTGAGCATAAATCAGGAGGACATCTTAAAAAAAGAAAAGGGAAAATAAGTGTCAGACCCTCGGAATTTCTTTTGCCAGGGATTGGGAACGCGTCCGCCCCCACCGTTGATCCGGAGAGACAGAGCTCTTAACTGCAGACCACAAAATCCAGAGAGATAGTTGTTTGTCCAGTGAAATTTAATGAGTCAGATACGTGTTTGCGACGGTGGACACAGTGGAACGGCGCTCCAGGCAACAGGTCCCCCTGAACCATGTGAGGATCAGGCCTAGTGCGGACAACCAGGCCTGCTCATGAACACCAGCGCAAAATTACGCTGGTGTATTTGCGTAATATAATAATATATACATTTATTTATATTTGTTGTTGCGTTATATTTGTAACGTGGGGTTTGCTGCTGCTGGAAGTGCAATTTCCTGAGGAAACATTCCCGAGGGATTGATAAAGTTCTTATCTATCTATCTAAAAAACTTCACAATAATCTGCCCTTTAGTTCTGTTTCTGTTAACTGCAGTGCCATTCTAAAAGGCCAAAAGCAAACCCACACAACGGACAAAACAACGTTTTATTTTCAAAAAGATAAGTAACTTAAAAGAAAAGGCACAGCGAGCAAATAACTTGCAAAGACGTCCACATGCAAGTCGCAGAAAGGCCCACGAGGCCAACATTTCCCAGCGGTGAGTCAGCTGTGACTTGCAGCACTGGTTAAAGAGTTCAGGCGGTAGAATCACGCACAGCGTCACATTGTACACCACATGTTCCTGCAAGACCTTCCTACCCAGCATTTGATCTTAATAATCTCCTCTGTCCATGAAACCACTGGGCTGCACTAACAGACACAGAAGTAATGCATTACTGTATTTACCTTTTAGTTGTGTGTGTGTGTGTGTGTGTGTGTGTGTGTGTGTGTGTGTGTGTGTGTGTGTGTGTGTGTGTGTGTGTGTGTGTGTGTGTGTGTGTGTGTGTCTTTCAATGCGTCATAGTTCACAATATGCTCTTAAATCCGACTAGACAAAGGATAACTAAAGGCAGAGACCATTAGCAGCCTAACGAGTTGAATATCAGGAGCCAGCCTGCAATTACCAAAGCAGATTATACCGGAGCAGCACAATGACTAATGCACGCTCACAGGAGTTATAAAGTAAAAGTGGCCGAAATAATCAGAGAGGACAAAAGCCTGAGCTGGCATGGAGGCAGCGGATTGGACCAGACACCGACTGACCCACTTCCTGTTCGTGTCGCGCGTGCACACACACACACACACACACACACACACACACACACGAGAGTCCGCCACGTAGATGAAATTAAAAAGACATCCTCAAAACAAAGCCGGTTGCCACAGTAACGGTGCCGCGGCCAATCAGTGCAGGGAGGAGCCGCAGTGTCACCCACCAACGGCACAAACGCGACCCGATAGCTTCCTCCTCGTGCAGGGTGGGGGGGGGGAGACCGTAGACCTCTGCTACCTCTCTCTCTCACTACACACAACACACACCAGGGAGAACGCTTGTCTGATTTCATCTTCCCCCCAGGCCGGCGGTATTTCACTACGCTGTCCATCTCCTGCTCAGAGGCCTGTCCACCAGACCCCCATCCCACCGCGGCCCTCGCTGCTGAGCACAAACACCAGGATCCGTTTGCACCGATGGTCATTTGAAAGGATATTTGAAGGAAGAGGACTATAACGGCAATGAATTGCACAGAGGTCAAGAAACTGCAGTGGCCTCCACACACACACACACACACACACACACACACACACACACACACACACACACAAACACAAACACACACACACAGTGTGGAAATCAGAAGCTCCATATGAACACGCATCTTGAGAAAAAAGCGATTGTCATGAAAGCCATTCAAGTTATAAATAATAATAATTCATTTATTTTGTATAGTGCCTTTCAATGACCCAAAGACGCATGCAGAGAAGGGGGGGACCTCACTAACCACCACCATTATGAAGTATACTTTACATTAATGACAAACAGCAATACATGTTTACATTTACATTTAGGGCATTTAGCAGACGCTTTTATCCAAAGCGACTTACAACAAGTGCATTTGTTACAATAAGTACATTTGTCATAAGAAGTGAAACAATATATCGCCTGTCTGTACAGTAAAGATGTTCATAGAACCAAGTGCAAGTATTACAATCGCTAGGCTAACCCATTCCCTGTGTAAAGCAACGATAGCAGCTACTGTAGATGCTACACAATTAAGTACCTTGAATAAGTGCAATGTGCAAGTGCCAGTACGTACAACATTCAATGGTGGCTGTGCATTGGTTTCTATGCAGAGTCGAGGTGATCTCTGAACAGGTGAGTTTTGAGTCTTTTGCGGAAGCTGGTGAGCGACTCTGCGATCCTGACATCGGTAGGGAGTTCGTTCCACCACTGAGGTCCCAAAACATAGAAAAGTTGTGACTTCGCTGATCGACTTCGCTGATTGTTTACAATGTCATATACGGTGAATGAGGAAGTGAGAGAGGGGTATGTGAGAATCAACACGCTCATCTGGTCTGAATCAAATCCCCCTGGTTTGATTTCAGAAAGCAGAATAACTCCTCTCTGTCTTCCTCCTCCAGAACCATGGTGGACTCCCAGGGTGAAGGCCAAGGGTGAGATTCAGCCGCTACAGTCAACTCTTCCATTACATTTTCCCCAACGCTCAAAAACAATGTGAGAGTTATCGCTTCCCTCGCGTGACGCATTTCCAAGTGAAACAGGAAGCCAGGGCTGCCATTTAACATTGGCGCGGACGCCTTCATCCCTCCGAATTTGGTTTGAGACAGCAACTGGAAAGCATGCGGAGAAGAGGTGCTGGTTTGTAACGCATGCCCACACAGACAAATGTGTGAGGACCCAAACACTTCTAAACACATCCCTTTTGGTTTCACTGAGTCTGTTTTCTACAAGTGTGAGCACACATTACCCCAGACAGGATCTGAGGCGGTAACTAAAGAATGCTTTGCATGCCGATGTTCAAACTAAACCATGGAGGGACGTCATGTTTACATGGGACTGACAGTGCTGTCTCCGTGTTTCCATCTCGTCGGTCCACCATTTCGAGAGAAAGGTTGCACCTTAAGGTTCCACTCAATTACAACTGCCTGCACCCACCCCAGCCCTCTCCAGCAGCGAAGTAGTGATAGGTGTGTGCATGTGGTTGTAGAATCATCTAGACTCTTGACAAAAAGGTGCTTCTGCATTCTTGCAGAACAGAACTACTTAATTCTCATCAGTGTACCGTCATCCATCCGATAGATTATTTGGAGCCTGAGGCCACTACTGGGATGTTTTTCTTTGAGAGGACCAGGTTGTTGCGAGGCTGGAGACAACATGAGTCCACTCAGGCTCTCCACAGGCTTGGCACATTGTCAAATTGTGTCACAAAACATGCCGTGTGCGACACAAAACAACGAGCCCGAAAACCTAACAAACCGCCAATCACACAACATACAGCGTCCGATGCAACGCGGCCCGTTTGTGTGTGATGACAATCTCCCTGTGAAAATATCCGGTGAGACAAATCAGCATGCATTCATTTACTTCGTTTGAATGCCACCAGACAGTTGTCACCTTTTCTCTCCACACACAGTGTGTGTGTGTGTGTGTGTGTGTGTGTGTGTGTGTGTGTGTGTGTGTGTGTGTGTGTGTGTGTGTGTGTGTGTGTGTGTGTGTGTGTGTGTGTGTGTGTGTGTTCTGGCGTCGGTTCTTCCCCCCCAGAGTGCACCTTGCAAAGTGCTTGTTTCCTGCTACGCCCACCCAGGTGGCAGAAGGTCACGCTAAATATAATGAATGATATGCTGTGTTGAACTCATTTCGGATGTTGGAGCAACAAACACACTGCACCCAACTGCGTGCATTCATATAACTCACAAAGAAAGTGAAATAGAAATAGTGTAGAATAGAAAGTGGATGTGGACATCGGGTTGTCCATTTAACAGTACACGTCTCCCTAGGTAGACTCCGGTTCTGTAACAGTAAACTATGTCACAGGGATTGTAACGACACACATTGCATCATGGTGATCCTTGTAGGCCCACTATCAACGCTGCATACAATAAGCAATTCAGCCTGATTTTATTATAACCTCAAAAGGAGTTGTATATCGTACCATATGACATCATAACTAGAAAGCTGCTATAAAATTCAATGCAATAAAACAACAGATTTCCCTTCTCCTCGAGTGGGCCGCAGTCTTAGACGCTTGACAACCAGTCACTATTTACTTTACCCACCCCCCATACAGAGCTGTATCTACGCATGTGGTTGTTTGCCGAAACACGCAAGTACCCACAACGTTTGTAACCCCGCCCCCCACCCCCTTCCTCCCTGTCCAGTCAACCAGCCAACCACCCAGCGCCATACAAACATCTCTTTGTGAGATGCACCATAGACCAACATTGAGGCTGCCATGACAACCGCGCCCCCAACAATACCAGGTTTCACTTCAGGGCAGCGCCTCGTGTTACTATCACCCTGCAGATCAGACATGATGACGGCCGTAAATAGTGAGCGGGAAACTGTGAGGGGCTTCACACAGACGGCCCACGCCGGCGACGATGCACGTGGACGCTCGATGCAGCCGCGCTGTATGCAAACAGGAGATGCAAGTTGTTGGGAGCACCTCTGACCAGGCTGGGCTGGACTTGTTGCGGCATGCAGAGAAAACAAGATTCACCCACACAGCACACTGGGGCGCTAGTTCGATCCCCGGCTCCTCCTAGCTGAGCGTCAAGGTGTCCCTTAGCGAGACACCTCACCCTGACTGCTTCAGACGAGCTGGCTGTCGACTTGTGTGGCTGACTCCGCCGTTGGTGTGAATGTGTGCATGAATGGGTGAATGGGTGTGTAAATGGGTGAATGATAGGCGATATTGTACAGTGCTTTGACCGGCTACTGTTTAGAGAAGTGCTATACAAATGCAGTCCGTTAACCATTTACCCACAGGACATTCAAGTGTTAATAATAGCTGAATGCATTGGGATTACAACGTGTATGGTTGTGCGGAGAAACAAGAACTCAAAGATAAGGGGTTTAATGTTCCTGGTGAGGAAATACGCTGAGTTGAAAACTGCCCGTAGTCAACTTAGGGAGTAGTTTGGTAATTAAAAACGTTTCTGAGGGAAGGAGAGTAACCAGTGCCTGCATGTTGTTGTATTTTGAGGGTTTTTCCACCCTGAGAAGAATGGGTCTGGCACTGATAACACATTTTTTATTCATTCATAGATTACATCATAGATCAGATCTTAAGCTCTACAATTGTACTTTGCTAGAAGTTCTCAGGTAAGGGTAGTAAAAATGTCAAAATTAAACCAGTTTGCAATTCTGTGAAGACCATCTAAGAAAAAGTCCAGAGTTGTTCAAAGTCAATGAGAAAACCGGACCGTTTCATTTCATTCCTGTTGTAGCACCCTCAGGTTGGGGCCTCACTCTCTGGGCCTCACTCTCTGGGCCTCACTCTCTGGGCCTCACTCTCTGGGCCTCACTCTCTGGGCCTCACTCCCTAAGCCTCACTCTCTAGGCCTCCCTCAGGCTCCAGGTCTACCCCCCCAGGCCGGTGGCTCCCCTCCCAACCCGGGCAGAGAACCAGTTTGTCCCCTGCTCCTGGTGTCAGGTGTCTACTCCATTGTTTGGGCTACGCACTGCTCTACTGATCAGGAGGACAATACCGGCCTGTATTACACTGTATATTCTCCGAAGATCCCACATGTTAGGTGATATGACATATTAATCCCAGAATTAACTTAGCTACTGATGGTGATATATATCAACAGGATTAGCTAAAATAATGCTAATAACTCTGTGTGTGTGTGTGTGTGTGTGTGTGTGTTGAAGTCATGGCAAAGAGGACGTGGGGGGGAGGGGGGAGCAGGGGTTGTCTCCAAATGTATCCTCGCTGTGACCTCATCGCTGCCGGGAGCACACACACACAAACAGTGCATCTATTTATGTGCAAACCGGTGTGTGTGTGTGTGTGTGTGTGTGTGTGTGTGTGTGTGTGTGTGTGTGTGTGTGTGTGTGTGTGTGTGTGTGTGTGTGTGTGTGTGTGTGTGTGTGTGTGTGTGTGTGTGTGTGTCTCCTGTGATGACACGTGTGGGTGCACGCCCACGCATGTGCTGGACAATGGACGGCCCTGTCGTTCCTCTGCCTCTTACTACAGCGGAGATCCTCCGCTCAGATCCACTCTGTCTCCACGTTACAACCCAGCCCTCAACCACTGCCATGGCTGTGTGTCTGACATCACAACAGAGGAGGATAAACCGCACTGGTCGGCCCTGATTGGACGCACAGCGGGGAGACCGAGAGGGAGCGAGGCATGCTCACAGCACAGGGGTTGGAGAAGCCATTCTGACGAGAGAAGTAGCCGCCGGGCCAGGGCAGTGTCAGTGCGACCGCTTCATATACCGTCTGACAGCCAGAGGCAAAAGGGGAATAAACCGTTTCCAGGGTAACCGGTGGCCATTGCGTACATTTGCCCCCGAGGTTCGAACCGTGTTTGGACAGTTACCCGTAACGCTGCCAACAACACAGTCATGGCGGGACGCGACAGGTCCGCAGACAGACAGTTTGTCCTGATTTGACACTAAAATGTAAATAGAGTAGGGCGATACGGTATAGGGTTTGAATCGCGTGTGTGTGCGTGTGCGCGTGTGTGTGTGTGTGTCCCCCAAATGGCCGTGATAAATACACGGTGATGAAAGCGGGCCAAAAGCTTAGGATTGAGGACGGTCCCGACCTGACAGCAAACGACCCGGTTTGGACCGGAGGATTAAGGTTTCACCGGAACGACACCGTGACCCAGCGCTCGAGGAGGGTTTGAGAGAGGGCAGGTCCGACCTGCCCTCTCTCAAACCCTCCTCGAGCGCTGGGTCCTGGAAATGGGGACTGAGTCAGGGTTCTCATACACACCAGACATGACGAAGACAAAAAGAGAAAAACAGATGACAGCGTGGAAACATTATTCCCTCCCCTACCCCTCACACTCACACTCGTTCATTCATTCATCCCAGACTGCTCAGTCTCACCGCTTCCTTGTTTTTCCCCGGCACAACAGTGCAGCCATTATGGCCCCACAGGTGTGTTCAACACAGAGCGAAGAACAGAGCGTGTTTTGGATCAGACAGGCAACACGTCAAAAGGAAGTGTACCACGCGCAACGGGAGAAGTTGTGCTCGCGCGCACACACACACACACACACACACACACACACACACAAGAAAAAAGAAATGGCCGCCAAATCAGTTGGAAATAATTTGCATCAGCGGTGCCCCAGAAGGAGGGGGGCTGGGGGGGGGGATAGGCTAGGTTAGCTGGGGAGGGCAGAGGCTGAGCGCTAAAGCCCAAGCCGGCATCACAAGACCGGGGCCCACCTGCAGCGGGTGGCCTGCGAGACCCGCGGAAACAAATTCTTTCCGCGCCGAGGTGAAAGGGAGAGAGGGCAAACTCGTTGCCCTCGCTCACCGGCCGAGACCCTTACATTCCCCGGCGAAACACAACAGGAGCCGGACCGCCCGCAGACACACTGCGAGGGCCGGTGTAGTGGCTCTAAGGTGGATAAGAGTTATCCTTGTTTCAGTGGGAGACGGTTGATGTGAAAGAGCCTGAAGGAGCAGGATAACAGGTAAGCAGACCCAAACAAAGAGGACGACGCAAACATGGTACAGCCTTGTTTGAATGATGGGGGGGGGAACTGGTGGCTGATCCCAGCTCTGAGCAAACTCTTCCAGGTAAGAATCAGTCACAGTCTGCCTTCATTGCTCACTGCCTAACAAAGCAACGCTGGAGAAGGAGAAGGAGAGCTTTGCACAGGCCTGAGTAATCATTTCCCACCATCAACAGAAAATAAAATAATATTGCCCCAACGATACCTGTCCACTTCTTCGTCAGAGACGTCTACTGCTTGTATTCACGTGCCGGGAAACACTTAAATCATCAGGTGAAAGTCACTGAACTCTCATTCGCCTCGGAAAGGCAACCAACCAAGTTTATCATTCATTAACTACCCACGCAACACATCAAAGCAAGCAGGCCTATGCACTATTTTTTTATGCTTCAGTCCAAACACACATCAATTGTGAATAAGCATGACTGACAGCCATGCAGTCTATCTATCAAGTTTATTCTGGTCCCAGACAGTAAATGCTCTATACAGATGGGGGAAATCAATTTTCCAAGCCAGTCTGCCTGCTGCCAATGCTGCCGTGGACAGCCTGTCCACTTCCTTATTCTCTGGGTCACCTGACAGGACCTCTGGGAGGGAAGAGAGTAGCGGCGGTGTCAAAGTACAACTCCAGCACTGAAGTCTTGAGGTCACCTTGACCTTTCCTTTCACCTCAAATCAAAAGGCGAGGAGTGGGTGGTCCACCTACACTTCTAAAGTAGGCTAAAAGCATGACGCGCGCACGCTCACACACACACACACACACACGCACACACACACACACACACACAGTTCTGATGTGTATAATTCAAATTGATTGTGCAACAGGTATTTCCACACATATCAATTCAGGGTTAGGCATCACATGCATACGCACGTGGCGGAGATTCTCGTTTTTTGCCTGGTACGTCGCTGCAGAACAGGGAAGGAAGGATTGTGTTTTAGCTTTCCTTATGCACAGCTGGCTATAGGAAGTGTTATATAGTTATGAGCATGTGGCAAGCAATATAAGTATGGTGGGTTGACGTCAACATTCACCAACCAAAGACTAATCTATAGACATCTGCTGCGCATTTTGTTCCTTATGGGTTCGGTCAAACGCCAACTGTCACATACATCAAAGCATTAGGAATCACCATAAAGTCAAAGTTTGTGGATTTTCCATGAGTAACTCATCATACCCCCGCATGTATGAAGTTATCAAAGGAAGTGTTGTTATCAAAGGAAACGCACATAGGACTGTTTTTAAGTGCATCATCAGAACAACAAGTGTTGTGTTATTATCAAATCATGCAACTGAGCGATCTACACAAATGTTGTCCAAAACTCAAAAGCTGCTTGCAACAATCAACAAGTATCTCACTCACACACACACCCCTCTCCCTGAGAGGTGGCACCTGCCGGGTTTGATAAGGAACATGAGCCAAGCAGCATCCATTATCTTGATGGGGGGGTTGGGGGTGGTTAGAGGTGGGGAGGAGTAGGGTCGTTAGTATTGTGTTCCCCAACTAATGCACCCTCCTCCACAACGAAAGTGGGTCAACTTTACTTCACACAGATACCAACGGGGGGGGGGGAAGAGAGAAACACCCCTGGTCGGGGAGAAGGACCTGTAGAGCCGGGATGTGGAGGATCACAGCGTTATACTGTTCACCCAACGCACAGGAAGATGAAGACCACCTCACACATCCAGTCAGTAGGGAAAGAAGTTTGAGTTCAACAAAGACGCAGACAAAGTTAGCCCTCATTTAAACAAGCGCATACCTTCTGTTCTGTTGTTGTAACACCAAAGTAGAAGGCTTTTAACCCACATTGCTGAACACAAGGCGGGTACTCACCAGCTGTTCAGAGCGCTGACATGAAGAAGACACTTTGTTGCTGTTCCACCTTTACTTGTATCCCCCTGGTTGGTATCTCCCGACGGAGGGCTGCTCTAAGACACCCCCGACCTCCTTTTAGCGCAAAACAGATAAAGCCAATGTGCACCGCGACACTTTCACGTGAAGTTGTCGGTCGAAGCGGGCGCCATGTTGGTGTTTGGGGCTGATAGTTTTCTTCTTCCGTGCGTAGTTCTCTCTGTGGAGGCGTGGCTCCGGGCGCAGTGGACCCGCCCAGAGGCGTGGCCATTGTGTCTCCAGGCGCAGTGGACCCGCCCAGAGGCGTGGCTCCAGGCGCAGTGGACCAACCCAGAGGCGTGGCTCCCGCTTCTCTGACATTAGGCCCTTTCCCATGGGCCTTTAGAGAAAACACGTTTCTAGCGCCCCCCATCTTCATAGTATAAATATGTGCATCTTATTGATACATTAAATATTTTCTTGGGATTCTTCACGTGTCCCTTGCTTTTATGCATGAATGACATGACGCTATAATCTGTTTTCATGCGATTAATACAGTGAATCAATCATGTGCAAAAGTGTCAGTGCCTTAAAGTGTTCTTTAAAGTTAGTTTATGCCATGTTCAGATCAGCATACTGTATCGCAAGAATGGCAAACTACCCTAGTGTATTTGTCATAGCCAAACTACAACCCTATGTTAACACATGGAACTCTGCAATTTATACTGTTGATACCCTTTGTCCTATTTACTTTAGCATTTGTTTTTCCTTAGTATCTTTATTGTATTGCGTTGTATCCTGTGGCTTTCACTGCGAAGGAAATTCCACTGGGGATTAAGTTTTATTTATCAACCATTGTAAAGGTCTGGACGGGCCCGTCGTTCCTCTGGAAGGAGGATTTAAATGAATACGGGTTTCTCAAAACATTAGCGTAGAACCTATTTCCTAAGCAGATCTGCCATTCATCAGCACATAGCGGGTTAAATGGGAACTTTATGACAAAAGTGGATTTTAGTTTGGCAATCAGATGTGTTAAGACACCATTTACCATATAACCAGCCATCAAAAGGCTACTCAAGAAGTTTATTTATTAAAAGTGGAACAGACGCTAATGCGTTACAACAGCCAATGTCCCTAAGCTCATGTTATCAATACCAAGCCTAATATGTATTGAAAATAAATCCATTTTATTCTACAGGTTAGCCAGAATTAAAACAATTTAGCAATGCGAAGCAAAGAACCTGAAGAGGTTCATACTTCCCTTCCATTTTAAATAATATTTAAATGTCCTAAAGAGCTGTTACTTATACAACTATATACACAAAGCGACGCATCTGCTGCAGATAGCACAATTAAGACAAAGTCAATTAAGACAGTCAACGTCTTCAGTGGTCTTCCTCTAATCCCGCCGCTGCCCCCCCCCCCCCCCTAGAGGTCATCCATGGGGGAGATGGTCACCAGCTGGGGCAGGCTGTACTCCCGTCGGGGCGGGGTCAGGCCGTCCAGCGCCTCCAGATCCAGCAGGAGGACCGAGTCCGAGGCCGGGGTGGCCCCCGCCTCAGGCCAGCCCCCGGCCGCCCCCCGGGTCGAGGGGCAGAGCGGCGTCCCCGCCGCCGTCCCCAGGTAGGACGCCTCGTCGTTGCTGAGGTCCAGGAGGGACATGGTCCGACCGGTCGCCGGGGGCGACAGGAGGAGGAGGTCCCCGTCTACGTCCTCGTCCTCGCTGCCCGCCATGTCCGGCAGCGTCTCGTCGACCAGGCTGTAGGGGACTTCGCCGCCGCCCACGTGGGGGTACCCCTCCGAGTCGGGGAAGCCCCAGGCCGGGGGCGACCCCCGGGAGGTCCACAGGGGGTGAGGGGCGGAGCCGCAGTGAAGCGCGCTGCCGCCGCCGCTGCTCACGCCGCGGGGTCCCTCCGTGGTGGGGGAGCCCTCAGTGTAGGGGGGAAACGATGTCCCAGGGAAGCCCTCCATGTGGGGGATCAAGTCCTTGTGGGGGAACCCCTCCATGTGAGGGAACCCCTCCATGTGGGGGAGGCCCTCCATGTGGGAGATCAAGTCCTTGTCGGGGAGGCCCTCCATGTGGGGGAGGCCCTCTGTGTCGGGGGAGCCCCAGGCGGGGGGAAGCTGCTGGGGGGTGAGGCAGGGGGTAAGGCAGGCGTTGGCGGCAGAGGGCGTGGCTCCGCTGGGCGTGGCTCCGCTGGGCGTGGCATGAAACGAGAAAGTCAAGGGGCCCCCGGGGGTCCTGTAGGACTGGTCCCAGGGGGCCTGCTGCGCGGCGATGTCATCCCTGTCGGACGCGGGCGACCGGTTGGTGCCGGTTTGTACTTTGCATTCCTCGACCGCCTTACGCCAGGAACTCTTCACGTCTGAAACTGGGAGCAAAGAAAAAAAAAAAAGGTTTTATTTTCCCTGACGCCAAAAACAAAGGGCGTAATAGACGAGCGTATAATTACGTTTCCCTGCATAATTTCCCTCTAATGATGGAGAAATGATTCCGCCAGCGCCTTCCAAAGCTCTGACCTAATCTTATGGAAAAGACGCTGCGCCATCACGATACACTGGGAACCTCAAGCATTCTGGGGGGTGGGGGGACAGAACCTCCTCAAGCCCCGGAGGGGGGGGAAACCTCCTCCTCTAGCCCTCGGGGGGGGGGGGGGGAACCTACTCAAGCTCTCGGGGGTGCGGTGCAGCTGCTTCCTGGTGGAGAAGGGGTCTGCACCCAGATTGCAGAGTAGATCCCCCAGAGCCAAACCCCTCCTCTTGCCGTCCGTGGGACTGGTTGTGGTGATGGCCTCGGCAAACTGAAATTTAAAAAAACACAAACATAGCTTCACAAATCCGAAGGGAAAAAGAATCAAGTTCCAGTTTTCCAACCTCTTGTTCCAATAGAGGTGGGGAAAGCTGAGCGTGGTACCTGGCTTGCCAAGTTGTCACACTCCCAGTCCAATATCGTGGCCTTGTTCCTGGTGGGAGCCGCCTCACAGCCGGAGGGGGTCTTCTTGTCCCTGGCCTACATGGGGAACAGAAAGAAACCATTATTTCACGTGGGAAACTTAAAACCTCGGCTGACCTCGATTTCAAAATGCCTGTCCTCACATTCCCATTGTGGGCAGCAAGACGACTGCCAACGAGCTTGTGTGGTGAAAAAAAAAAAAAAAGCCGATTGTGAGGAAGCCCAAGGCGTGTCCGCTCCGTATCTGTCCGCTGTGATTTCCCTCAGGTCACCTCGGTCATCAGAGAGCAGGGATGCTCTAGGGAGGACCAGTGCCGGGCAGAGCACCGACCAGCCCTGCCCAGGTACCCTCCTCCCTCGGTGCTGAACGGTCGACCCAAACTAAAAAGCTAAACTACACTGACAGGGCAAATGTCCTGAACCGCTAAGTGCCCAAAGTGTAATATTGCCAACGTTTGTGGTGAACTACCCCTGCAACATTTACAATGGCATAATGAGAAACTTTAGTCATGTCATTTACTACATACATTAATCGTAATACATTAACAAATAAAAACAAACCATGCATCTGAAGGTACCCACCTGTCCCACCTGTCGCGGTGGACTAGGGGACGGACCCCTGGGGGGAGAGGAAAGAGTGTGCAGCAGATCAGCGAGGGACGAGTTGGGACAGTAGGACGGGGCCACGGCTCCAGGGCTTTCAACCCTCACGAGGGGGGCCGGGCAGACGGGGCCCCTGAAAGAGACAATCACAGGGTCAGGGCCACCAGCTCACTCTGCACTCATAAAGCTGCTGGATCACGGCAACATTTTATATTAAAAAAAAAACTATTGTTACATTTATTAAAAACAGGTTTCTATATCACACACTGACAATGTTCGTCCCTTTCAATAGTACTAGGACATGGTGTGCTTCTAAAGAGAGCACATGATTGGTCGCTATAAAAAACAAGGCGTGTCTGCTCCGTATCTGTCCGCTGTGATTTCTCTCAGGTCACCTCGGTCATCAGAGAGCAGGGATGCTCTAGGGAGGACTAGTGACGGGCAGAGCACCAACCAGCCCTGCCCAGGTATCTGCCTCCCTCTCTGTCTGTCATACAGCTGCAACTAATTAAAGCAAAACGACACCGTCCGATACAGCGAGCGTCCTGAACCGTGCTACAAAGACAAAGGGTTCATTACCTGCTCTGGCGAGTGTTCTGAACCTCTTGGATCTCCTCCTTGGAGATCTCCTGCCTAAAGACGAACAAAACTTTTAATGGAACTTCTCAATCGATGTAGCAATTTACTACACAAAAATACACTTAAAATAGAGCAGTTTGTCTCAAAATGTATTTTTAGATAAGCTAAAAGCCAGTCATTCATTAAAAACAATCTTACACACAAACAACGCTCATCCCTTCCAATAGGACGAGGACATGACCCGCTCCTAAACAGAGCACATGATTGGTCGCTATAAAAAACAAGGCGTGTCTGCTCCGTATCTGTCCGCTGTGATTTCCCTCAGGTCACCTCGGTCATCAGAGAGCAGGGATGCTCTAGGGAGGACTAGTGATGGGCAGAGCACCGACCAGCCCTGCCCAGGTATCCGCCTCCCTCTGTACCAAATTAATGAAGCGAAACTACCCCGTCCGATAAAGCGAACGTCCGTTACCGCGCTACCAAGCCAAAGGGTTCATTACCTGCTCAACTCAGGACTGCAGTCGCCAAACTCTCCCTGGGAGTCAGCCCGGGGCGGCTCCCCTTCTGAAACAAAGGGAGGGGTGAGGTACAGCCCAAGAAGGGTAGATGACAGGAAAGAGCTTCAGCCGTCTGCTGCTTACCGCGGGGGGACTCTCGGGGCAGCTTGGCAGCGTAGCAGGAGAACACCCTGGAGCTGACGGCCCCCGGGTCGAACGACAGTGGCGCCATGGGGGAGAGGAAGCACAGCACCTGCAGGGCAGACGCCACAAGGTCAGCCTGCCTTCCGCTCAACGCGTGATTCCGTAACCCAAAGTATCCCATGGAAAAGTACTGCTGACAAAGCCCAGCCCGGTTGCTTTCAAATTGATAGCCGTCTAGGGAGGTTGCAGTTCGACAACCGTTTGTCGGTCGGAGAAAGGTGTTGAACCCACACGTACGTTAACAGTGAAATTTCTCTATCATTTCATAGTAACATAAACAACATCCGGCACCCGACCCAACCCGGGTACAGAGCCGCCAACCTCCTCTACTCACAGGATCGTCCGACAGGAAGGAGGCCAGCGGTTTGTCCTGTAGGGCGTCTCTCCAGCGGCGCTCCCAGTCCAGCTCCAAGCTCCGGGAGGCGTTCCGAACCTCTGGGATCTCCTCCTTGGAGATCTTCTGTCTGAAGACCAACAGACGACGCTCGTCAGTTGTTAAAGCAATTGACTACACAAAATACATTAAGAAAAACAAGTTTCCCACAGCTCCCAAAATGTATTTATATAATAACTATTAAAAAGTTCAGCGATATTATATAGTAGGGCGGGGTATTGCCAGGTACCTCACAATTTAATTTGATTCTTTAGGTCTTGATTCGATATTGATCCAATTGCTTCGATATCGATTCAATAATACATGCAGATGACAAAAATACCTAAACATTTAGAATTAACCATTTCAAAATGAATTAATTGTGCTTTAACTACCAAAAAGGGAATACACCATTGTATAGTATTGTTCCTGAGCTAAACTTGCAGCATAAAGAGTAATAATCATAACATGGACAAATGTAAAAGGGCCAGTACATTCAGACTCGCTTCTGGAATACAATGACTGAGTACGCTTTTTTTTGGGAAATAATCGATTTAAAAAAGATCCTGAAACGATTGGTCGGTTTAAAAGGAACAAGGCGTGTCCGCTCCGTATCTGTCCGCTGTGATTTCCCTGAGGTCACCTCGGTCATCAGAGAGCAGGGATGCTCTAGGGAGGACTAGTGGCGGGCAGAGCACCGACCAGCCCTGCCCAGGTACCCTCCTCCCTCGGTGAGGACAAAAACAGACTCACCTGAGGACCTTCAGCTCCTCCAGCACGCGGCCCACCTGCCCGCTCTTGGCCTGCAGCTCCTGGAGGCGAAGCAGGGCCAGGGGCCGGGGGCCCGCCACCACGCCTCGCTCCTCCCTCAGCAGCAGCAGGGCGTGGTTCAGCAGCTCCAGCGTGCTCAGCGGGCTCAGCTGGCCCGCCTCGTACACGTTGCCCGAGCTCAGCTGCAGAACACGTGGACGTGGCATTCGTCATCAGAGGGCGGTGCCACCGGTCAGTTCGATTTAGTAGAGACGTTATTGTCATTGCACAGGTCACAAGTACAGAGCAACAAAATTACCGGTTAGAGCCCGTCCCAAGACACATAAAAAGACAGTGTGGGGAGACAGGACGGAGACTGTCGGGGCGCATGCGCTCCCTCATTAGATAAGAAAAGGAAAAGAGGGAAAACAAGCTCTTGATCCCCATTACGGTCTCAAAGGGCTTCACAGGGCAAATATTTATGACACCCCCCTTTACCCAAGCCCCCACAAGGCAAGAAAAAAAACTGCCTTTAAAATCAGTAAAGGAAGAAATCTTAGCAGGGCATCCCTCCTTCCAGGGATGTTCAGGAGTGCAGTGGCCAGCATAATTGACACACAGGTTCATAAACAGACGCTCTAGAGGTCCATGTTTGTATGGTGGATTTTGCAGTCTGCCTCGTTAGTTGATCTGGTGAAATAGACCCGTCACAGAGGAGTCACCGAAAGACCAACAGGTGTCACTTATATGGGTCTGCTCCTCTTATGAACCAGGACACAGGTAGCCTCATCTTCACTGGTTCTGTTCGCCTCTGTGAAGAGGGTCTATAGGGGCATGAACACCATAATGCATCATGGGTCCACGATACTCCATTATTTTGTGATGCAGAGAGAAAGTTGTAGTAATATAAAATCTGAATCAACGGAAAAGTTTAGCTTGAGAAACGCTGTTGGCAGTTTTACCCAATAAGGTCTCCCCACAAAGTAATCGCACGATTTACAACACCAAAGGCAACCAAACAACCACCAATATATTCGGTTCCACCGCTCTCCAGCATAAACACAGGAAGCCACTGGGATGTGTTCACGACGTAAAAGCCCAATTTAAGTCCTTTAGCTTCGTGGCAGGGCGCCCACCGCAGGCTCAACTAGGGCTGGGCGATTAATCTAATTTTTAATCACGATTTTGATTTTAGCGTCAAACAATCAGACAATTAACCTAATCTCGTTTTTTCGATTTTTTATTTATTTTATGATTTAGAAAAAAGGGCAGAACAGCTGGACGCATATCTGTATATCATTTGTCAGTTACAAGTTCTTTTAACAAGTTCTCAATTACACAGTAAATTCCCCAGTGTTAAATATGCAGTGTCAAACTCCATTAACTCTATCTGAGTTAATATAACAGCTGGAGTAGTTAAAACACGGGGTGTAAAAAGTACTCTATAAAGCTCCGCCCACCCCTTTCTCATTTCAAAACTGCACCGACTCTGCACTCCGCCATTTTCAACTGCTTTCGTCGAAGAAGTCTGTTAAGTGTCTCCTCTTCTTTCATTTCACCAAATGTTTAGCATATCTACATGACTAATGTTTTTAAACTGCCTTGTTGTCATTTACCGTGTACTGCAGTTAGTTGTGTACTGTAGAAATAGAAAATCCAGTTGTGGCTAGCTGAACAAATAAGCAGTACCTAGCTTCTTCATTTCGGCTAACCTGCTACCATAATCTGGATTTAGTCGGTAAGAGGTTACTTTCACATTATGAAGGTTTATAAAAGTGCATTGGTGGTTATCCTGTAATAATTTTAGACTCCTGTAGGTAAAATTGGAAGACTGCATATGTGGGAAGTGGACCAAATTGCGCGGGCAATACAATTGTGTAGCCTTACTAGCCTAGCCACTCTAACTTTACCCTAACCCTATTAAATTAATTTCAGATTTACAATTTACTGTGAACGTTATCCAAATAAAGTTACTGTTAATTACTTTCACCTCCGCTTAAATTGTAGGCACTCTTTCTGATGCCTGGCAGTTTTAAACTTGTGATTTCGGTGCAGTTACGAGACAGTTTGAAACAGGCTTATTGCATGTCAAAGAACGTGGTTTTCAGCGGGGTCATCCCTATGTTCCCCGTTTTTCCCAAAAAGGGTCCTATGTTCCCCTGTAGCCATACATACCGGGGAACATATGACCCTTTTTGGGAAAAGCGGGGAACATGGGACCCTTTTCTGGGAAAAAGGTCATATTTTCGACTCCCGGAGCTCTTTATATAATAGTATATAATCTACTATAATTGTATAATAATATCAGGGCCAAAAGCTCTGTTCGCCTCCGGATGGCCGCGGGAAGCTCTCGTAGGGATTGGGCTTCTCGGGGTTTGATTACCGGTGTATGAATAGACTGCGTCAGGTTCTCCGACGTCTCTCACTCTTTCACAAAAGGTAAAGACTTGAAATGGTAGTTATCTCGGCCGGAATTTGGCAGTAATGGTGAGAAAAAGTAACAGACCGGGGAACATAAAACCCTTTTTTTGAAAAAGGGTTCCGGGGAACATAGGACCCGGGGAACATAGACACGCTCCCGTTTTCAGCCACGGTGCGTGTCTTCAGTTTATGGTCACTGTCTGGTGCTCACATTACGCGCGCGCCAAAGTCCACCATTTTGCTTTGTCCGCCATCGGGAACAGCACATCCAAGTGCAACGCCGCTGCTTCTGCCTGTCACTTTGTCACGGGATAGCCATCGGTGGAGGCAGACATTTTATCAATAATCTAAATCATCATTACTTGCTAAATTTTCAAACGATTTTCAAGCCGTTTGCTTTGCATGGCATGGGTATTTGCGGTGAAGGATACTTGGTTACCAAAAGTAAACAGTAGTTCTGTATGAATGCATATTATTCTATTTATTATTATAATTTATATACATTTTTGTGCATTTGACACACAGGTATGCAATAATACATTTCAGGTTGCACTAAAATATAAAGTTTAACAACTAAACTTTGCAATGATGCTGAAATATATTATGGATCTTAACAGTGTGTGTGTGTCAAAAATTGCACCCGGTTATGTATTTTGATTGTAATAAGACAGACATTAATTGGGAAATGTTTTTTTTGCAGGGAGAATGTTACTGAAGGTGAAACTCGGTGATTGCCAAAAATTTGTCCGAATGCTGGCGCCGAATCTCAGAGTTCAGAGTTTCTGATTGCAGGTAAGCTTTTGACTTAGTCGATATTTGTGATCAGCTTTAAGTCACTTAAATTTATATCCACATGGCTTTGGATGCACACATTACTCTGGAAAAATGCTTCCACTAAGTGAGCTCAAAAATGGCCCAGACATTGCTTCCAAATTACGAGCTGAATTGTCAACCAGTATTTTTTCTGCCAAATGGATTAAATACCATGGTACCGAGTACCGCCGTGACTTCATTATCTGTACTGAGGTAGCATTTGAGATGCCTGTGTTTTGTAAGATAGAGTCTATTGCTGTGAAGGATGAAAATGTATTACTCTGTGGAAAACTGATGGAAACTGTTTGTTTTGATCATAACCATGCCTTTAAGATCAGACTGCATCCAGAAAATGTTTGAAAAGTGTTGCACATTGATGAGCTGTGTTACTTCAAACCATTTGATGTTCAAATGTGTTATGGAAATATAGATTGCTCAAAGTACATAATCCCATACTGCCATTTTATGTAGCCCTCAATGATTGAATAAATTGTCTCTTGCTGCCTTGACATTCAAGCCTGTCCGCCTGACAGTTTGCACTAAAAACATGTTGAACGGCGTTATTTTCTGATAACTTGTCATTTTTTAAATATTCTGCTTTTTAGAACATTCAGAAGTTTTAATGATACTTCAGCGTTATTATTTTACTGTTTAACTGCACAAGAGTAACTTTTCAACACAGTAGTGTGTAACATCAACACTAGCCAGAGCTACCTTTTCACTGCAATAGAGTAACTTTTCAACACAGTAGTGTGTAACATCAACACTAGCCAGTTATTTTAATGGCCAGTGTTACCTTCAAATAACTCAATGCAGTGTCAATCAGCATTCAAATTAACACCATCAGAGTTGATTCGTTATCACAGAAGAGTTATTTATTAACACTGCTGGGAATAATATTAACACTCTAGTGAGTTGTTCAGTGTTCAATTTACATAACACTATACAGTGTATACGAGTGTTAATTTTTAACTCTATTTGGAGTTAATTTAACTCTAAAATTGTAACACTTTGAAAAGAGTTAATTTAACTCCAATTCAGAGTAGGACCAAATACACTCAGAAATGGTGTTAAATTTAACTCTTTTAGTGTTATTATTAACACTTCAAAATTTACTGTGTACAAAGTTTTTTTTGGGAGAGACATGGTGAACAAATACAACACGTTTTCGATCTCAAAAATAATTGTTTGAATAATCGTGATTTCCATATTGACCAAAATAATCGTGATTATGATTTTCCACATAGGCTTACCCAATCGGGGTGGTCTGGTTCTCACCTGCTGCGGGAGCTGCTCGATCTTCTCCAGGAGCAACCGGGGGATTTTGAGGGAGAGGGCGGCCCCGTCCAGGACGTACTGGTCCGCGTCGGGCTTCAGCACGCAGGCCACGCCCTGCTGCTCCTCCCGGAGCGCCGACAGCATGTCGTCGATGGTGGCCCACAGGGAGCGCACCTTAGGCAGAGCAGAACGGAGCGCCGTTACACAGGGCTGAGCGATTCATCCAATTTAAATCGAAATGTAATATTACACAGTATGCAAAGGCTATAATAAAATTAAAATAAAGCGATTTGTTACCGTTACTGGCTGGAAATCAGTACGATTCATATATTTTACAATTCAATAGTTAAATAACAGTTTATAATATAAATGACTCTCAACACATCGGCCTGGCCTAAAGGAAAGAGCAGTTTTTATGTTGACTGCTTCCAATGTTGTGTTGGTCATACTAGAGAATGATTTATTTCTTTGTTAGTGAATAATACACAACATAAGGAACCTAATAAATTATAAAAAAAATTGCAATATTGGTCATAATAGTCGCAATTGGATTATTTCCCCAAATCGTTCAAGCCCTACTGTTACATGATACATGAAGGAGCTGTATTACCGGGAAAGGTCTGTTCCCCCACCCTCCCCTTACACACAGATCAGTAATCAAGGAAATATCTTGATAACCATGGATATATTGTCCAAAATAGCGGTGCATTGATACATTAATGAAAAGGGGGAATAAAGTAATTTAAAAACAAATCTTGAGTCCACTGGGATCACACAGAACATACCTTGAGGAGCTTTTGAGCCGAAGCCTCTTCCATGTACGAATCATTTTCTTGACGTCTAGAAGGAGAAGAAGAGGTAAAGTGACTCTCCGCACGGTACGGTAACAGGGCCAAAAACAGGTGCAACGCATTCGGTTAACTAGGGCTCTGGGCCATCCAGCGGCCCTAATTAAGGTCATGAGATACACCTGTGATCGCCCCTACTGGTACCACCACTACTGTGAAACAGGACTTCATGTCGGGAAAGCGGGTCACACATACTTGAGCAGATTGTCATACTTGGCTCCCTCTGCCCGGATCTTCTGAATAGACGGACCCAGGGTCCTTCATGAGGGTAACACAAAAGGATATCCAGGCTGAGCGCACAAAAGAAGATCAAATCCCTCAAAGAAGAGCAAAATAACTTAGGACGCAAGCGAGCTCTGGCCTCATGACACAAACCTGTTGACTGCAGCACTGTTTCTGAGCAGAGTGTCTCTGCATGCCCAGCTGGCTCTTAAATGAGCCGACAGGTGTGTACACTAACAAAATGGGCCAGCCATCAATCATTGTAGAAGACGTTAACGTCCAATCACAGGGAGCTTTTGTTTGCATCAATGCTTAATCAGCCAGTCACAGGGTAACACTTTCAGCCAATCAGACGTTAGCAGTGTTGTTTGTTTAGTACTTTAGAGGTGATCTACATTTTTGTTTAGCAGACACTTTTATCCAAAGAGTCTTACAATTTGGACATTTGTTACAGTAAGAATATTCATAGTGCCAAGCACTAACTATCGCTAGGTTAACCCATTCCCTGTATACAACAAAGATAGATGGATTAGATGCAACACAATGCTAAGTACAGTTTTTAAGTGCAAGGACGTACAACATACAGTAAGTGCTTTATAGGGGTACTTTTAGGGGAGTAAGGGAGGAGAAGGGGTGGGGGAGGGGGTAAGGGGTAAACTATGCAGTCCAGGTGAACTCTGACCTTGAAGTGAGTCTTAAGTCTCTTGCGGACCTCAAGCCCAAAGTGTATATACATTATGAGTACCAATGAGAGTCAAGAGATAGGAAGAGAGGTGCCTATGATGGAGCCGCCTCCCTGTACTCACTGGGCGCGTCTCCGGTCCTCCTGCAGCAGGCGGTCCTGGGCCAGGGCCGACTGCAGGAGCCTGGCTTTGGTCAGCTTCAGTCTCTTCATGGCGATGTCCACGGTAGAGGCGGGCACGGCGGCTTCCTCAGGGGCCCACCGGCCATCTAATGGAAACGAAACAGGACAGCAATGGTCATGTACATTGGCTGTTGACAAATACATCCAACTACACATCGGGTGGCAGTAGCTCAGCAGGTAGAGCGGGTTGGGCTGGTAACCGGAAGGTGGCTAGTTCGATCCCTTTCATAGCAGAGTTTTGAGGGGTCCCTGAGCGAGACGCCTCACCCTGACTGCTCCTGACGAGCTGGCTGTCACCCTGCGTGGTTGACTCCGCCGTCGGTGTGAATGTGTGAATAAATGGTTGTAAGACACTTTGGATAAAAGTGTCAGCAAAAATCGACTAAATGTACACATTCTAACACCAAGAGCAGTATTTACACATGGAGGAAACTTAAACATAAAAAATGTATTGCATCTAAGAACAATACACGAATAGGAACTGGAGGCATATGAATCTGTACAAATCGTACCACTGCTAAATGTTTTCATCTCCTGCAGCATGACATGTTTTGCCAGGTGAAGCATCACCGCGATAAACTTGGGCCCCCCCGGAGACAGGAACAGAGACGCCAACACTTTAGGGGCGGACCTGCTGTTCTCATCCTGGCAGGGAGAGGAGGACAAAGCCAGCGTGACAACATGCTTCACAACGAACCATCCGTTTCTTCTTTATTGACCCATGAGTACATTCTGAATTCAGTTCTTACCACGATGTCTTTAAGCCAGGCGAGTGTGATTTTCCTGAACTCAGTGTCTGCTTTGCGGTCAAAGACAGGCCAGCAGTATCTACACAACAGACAACCGCTATTTGAGTTAAATATGGACAATAGACTTAATACATAAGAGTAGAATATGGACTACAGACTTCATACATGTGAACTGAATATGGACAACAGATTTCATACATGAGAGTTGAATATGGACAACAAACTCTATACATGAGAGTTGAATATGAACAACACACTTACTACATGCGATTTGAATATAGACAACAGACTTAATACATGTGAGTTGAATATGGACAACAGACTTATAACATGAGAGTTGAATATGGATAACAGACTTCATACATATGAGTTAAACATTGACACAGGTCAATGTAGATACTGACCTGTACGCCTCACTGAACCGAGTGGGGTCCAGTTTATCCAACAGGAAATGGACCACAATGTAGAAGGCGTCTTTGTTGGGTTTGTCAAACATGTGTCTGTGGACAAGTAGAACAATGTTGTTACATGGACGCGGAATTTAACCATCAGCTGTGCAAGGAGAGCGATGTTTAGGGGTGTGAAAGACAGCTGAACAGCAGCTACTCCCACTCCCAGGTTGATGTTTAGGAAGGTTAGAGAAAGATTAACAGCAGCAACTTACACTCCCAGGTTGATGTACTTGACGTTGGTCTTGCCCACCAGGTTGGAGATCTCGGCCTCGGGGGTGAAGCCCAGACTAAGCAGGGAGCACCAGAGGTATCTCCCCGGACTGCTCTGGACACACGCCGGGCTCGCCATTCTCCCTTAAAGGTGAGTTGTGCTCCGTAGTTTTTAACACGATCGCGGTCGAGTTAGGTTTGAATATAAATGTGTTTTAAAGGTTATTGTTGAACCCATACGTACTTTCAAAGCAGTTAAATTATTTATTAAACTCGTGATAATAACATAAACAGCATCCCGCTACTGAACTGACCCAACCCGGGAACAGCCGCCAATTTTTTTTAACAAAGGCGGATGTTGTATGACGCACTTCCAGTAACATGGTGGACTCTTACCGTTTGTTTTGTTTGAAAATAAAATGAGATTTTACTTTTTATAACAAATATGTATTTTTAATATATTTATATATATTTCAGAATAATAATATATAATAGTAAAAACTGTTTGTATAATAGTAAAAACCGATATCGCCCCCAAAGAAACAGCGCCCCAAGTGTTCAAAAGCAGTAAGCACGTTTACCAGAAGAGCCGTTACGTTCCTATGGTTACGTCACGTTCCTATGGTTACGGCTCTGTGATGGAGCTTGTGTGTTGTGTGGTCCTGTCACCATCTTCAGTGTTATTGTTAATTTTGGTCTGTGGGGTTGCTTATTGGAATCAGGCTGACTATACTGAGAAATGCAATGCTGTTAACCATTTTCAGGAATTCAAGCATGAAAGGGTGTTATGCGTTCTTCTGACAAATCTTTATATTGCCTTCTTAAGTCCCTGGTTGAGACATATAAACTTAATTCGATATCTTTCCCCCACTTTTTTTGCTTAATTGCTCAAGCATTGAAAACCTAACTTTATTCTTCTATAATATGTTTCCAGTCCAAACATGTCAAACATCTGCATCATTCAACTTGCATTCAGCCTAGATATGTGACCAAGATCTTGGGTAAACATGACGTGCGTTTAATCGATTTACACCAGCATAAATAAAAAAAAGTTTATTCAAATTTGCAATTTGTACATCTTTTTTATTGCTGCACGTGCATTAGTCATGTATCCACCACAAACCACTGATGAACAAAAACGGGATACTGAAACCGATATTAAGCCAGGAAACCGCGTCCCTCTCTCCCCCACGTCACTGCAGTTCATTCAGCACCAGCTGGCAGCACTCGCCCACCTTGGCCGGGTCCGCCACCGACGAGTACTTGGCGATCTGGGAGGTGACCCCCAGGGAGCGGGCCAGGTCGCGGGCCGTCTGGTCCGAGGCCAGGGTCGTGCCCAGCGCCACCAGCAGCCGGAACACCGCCTCCTTGTCCTGCACCGACTCCAGCGCGCTGCTGGCCACCGCCAGGCACTGCGCCTTGGCCTCCAGGTCGGGCCGCCCGTGCAGGCAGCCCGCGTAGTTCAGCAGCAGCGTGGCCAGCGCCACCTGGGTGTTCTTGCTGCCGCCGACGGCCAGCTCCGCCGCGCGCGCCAGCACGGCCTCCCGCTGGGCCAGCAGAAGGGCGCGGCCCTGCGGCCCGCCAAAGCAGTTGCACAGAGTCCTCAGGGCCAGCATCTGGTTGGCCGGCCGGCCCTGGGGGGCCATCAGGCCCAGCAGGTGGTTGCAGAGCTGCACGCCCTCCGCCTCGCCGCACAGGCTCTCGTTGACCTGCGGGTGGCGCACTGCCAGCCGCAGGATGTCCAGCACGGGGAACACGATGTCTGTGGGGGGGCGGGGAGGGAGGGAGGAGGGGGCGAGACGGAGGGTTATGGTAAATGGACTGCATTTATACAGCGCTTTTCTAACCAGTGGCCACTCGACGTACTTAACAGTAACGTTCAGCCATTCGTGCACACAGTCACACACCGACGGCGGAGTCCACCATGCAAGGAGACGGCCGGCTGGTCGGGGGGGGGGGGGGGGGGGGGGGGGGGGGGGGGGGTGAGGGTTAGGTGCCTTGCTCAGGGACACCTCGACAATCTACGCTAGGAGGAGCTGCAACCTTGCGGTTACAAGTCAACCTGAACTACCTCCTGAAGTCAGCCCAGGTCGGAGGCAGGCAGGACAGAGTAAAGAGGGGGAGACGCAGGAGGGGGATAAGGGCGGGCGGACCGCAGCGTGGTCTGGAGCCATGTTTTGAATGCTTGTTATGCATGAGGTACTTAGAGGAGAAAGTATGAGGGGCACGCATTACAAGTCTATCTATTGGAACAGATTAATGTTTCCATTAACATCCTCCGGAGCCATATATTGACTGATTATTATAGTAGTGATTTTAGAGTAAAAGGTACATGCTCTGCAAATAACTTGGTGCCCACCATGGAGCCTTTTGCGACGGGAATCTGACTCGTCTTCATGTTTTATTAAACTAAGAAAAAATATATATCATTTTTACTACTCGTTAATTTTGTGGTTTCGAAGGGTACAAAAGTCCTACTGCTTTAAAACATGATGATGCTGACTGTGTTCTTTTCGGTGGTGTACCTTCAGGCCAATGGGACGCCTTCCAGAGCAGGTTGATCTGCTGGAGGCTGGGTGGCGGCGTGGAGTGGTTGGCTCCGCCCACCACGCTGTCCAGCATTCTCTCCAGGCTCTCCACAAACTCCTCCGACAGCTTGTGCTCCGGGGCCGTCGTGCCGTTCAGCTCCTTCAGCTTGGCTGGGGGACAACAGTTCACCATGGGGTCAACGGATATATCACATTTACATTCAGGGCGTTTAGTAGATGCTTTCGTCCAAAGCGACTATAATATATACATTTTTAAGAAGAAAGGGAAACAATATATCACTGTGGGTAAAGTAAGGATGTTCTTAGAAATAAGTGCCAAGCACTAACAATCGCTAGGTTAACCCATTCCCTGTAAACAACAAAGATAGCTAGGATAAGATGCTACACAATACTACTATTTCTAAGTGCCAGGATGTAAAACATAAAATATGTGCAATAAGAGTCCAGGTGAACTCTGAACTTGAAGTTAGTCTTAAACCAATCTCAGTCAGTCTCAAGTCATTGCTGTCTATTGTACATTTTCCTGTGCCAAGGTGAAACGCTGTTACACCTGAAATGTTAATCCATTATCTCAAAAAAGGGTTACTTATATATACAACTCTGGGTTTTTTCTGATGTGAATTTCTTACCCATAATCTGTGTGGCGTTGGCCTGGTCGAAGGTCACGCCGTCCGTCTTGGGGAAGTAGATGTTGGTGGCGGTCTGCCTGAAGGCTGTGGAGGAGTAGGCACCTCCACCTGGAGGGAGGAGGGGGGAGAGACAAGGACAGAGAAGTGGAGCGGTCAGAACCAAACATCTCCAGGGCTCTTAGCCCCAGCTTGGTCAACATTACATAATAATAATGAAATATTAATATGGACAGAATGTGGTTTTGGTTAAGGAGAAGGGATAAGACGGTTGTTCACTAATCCCAGACTCTGAATCAGGATATTTGTAGAGAGATTCTGATACAATTTGATTCATAACATTCAATGACATTTGAACACAATTGAAGTTTGACTTGAGGAGAACTTGGGATCAAAACACATAACCCATGGCCATTCATTACAAGCTAGATTCAGGGCACCCTTTCACTATTTTTGTGACTGCACAACAACGCAGGTCTGCATTTACACGGTTATTCACCAGGTTCCCTAGGTGACTTGGAGCTCACCTGTAAACGGGTCGGTCGCACCTGTAGAACCGCCTGTGGATCCTGACCCTGGGATGTATCGACCAGAGCCTGGCCACAAACAACAGCAACAACACGTTAAATAATTACACATTTTCCTCCATGTCAAAGTCAAGCGGCCGGGCGATTCTTTTATTGTTGTGAGTGACAACAGGTAACCCCACCTGTGAAGGGGTCCGCCCCGAAGCCCGTCCTGCCGTCCGCTCCTCCCGGGACGTAGCGCCCAGATCCTGTTCACAAGGACCGGGTAAAACACGTTTACCTCCGGCCTATAAAACCAACAGCGCTGCTGTCATGTGGAACGCCAGTGTCAAGTTAATTAGCCTGAGGCGCGTTAGAGACAGGTTTACAAGTTTAGCCTTTAAATGCTTAAATTACAGGCCCTCTGGAACCGCGCAGTGTTCATTAACAAGCAGTGCACATTTCAAAGAGACAAAAGATCCATAAAACACTTTGTAACTAATACCTTTGATATTTCCCCTTAAAAAATAGACCAAATGGTCAAATCTAAAATGTTCAAATGTAAAATAATGTACAGATATGTATCCAGCTGCTCTGCAATTTCTATAAAACATTTAATGAATAAAATAAATAAAAAGATTCAAAAAAAAGAAAAAATCTTTTCAACTCAAATATATTGGTTTGTTGATTATTTGAAGTAAAAATCGAAATCGCAATAGAAATTCGATTCTAAAATCCTGTATGCACCCGTCTCAGGCGGCGGGGCTCACCAGTGAAGGGGTCTACTGCACTGGGGGTGGTCGGGCCCACCACATGCCCCTTGGAGTTCTCAATGATGAAGTTGGCCACCTGGTCCAGGAAGGCGGAGCTCAGGTCGTTCTTCTGCAGGAAGTTGTGTGCGGTGAGCCAGGGATCCTCGGACATGTTGTAGGGCAGCTTCATGGACGGCCCTCCCTCGTTCACGTCGATGGTGAACACAAAGTCGTACTCCTGCGCAGGGACGTCGTGGTCAACGGCGGGGTTTGTTTGCAAAAGACTCAACAGTTCAGAGATCACCTAGACTCGTCACGCCTCCCCCCTAACCCACTTACTGTATGTTGTACGTCCTGGAACTTAAAAGCAGTACTTAGCATCGTGTAGCATCTTATCCTAGCTTTATTGTTTACGGGAATGGGTTAACCTAGTGATAGTTAGTACTTGGCACTTGGTTCTATGAACATCCTTACTGTACCAACAGAGATATATTGTTGTTTCTCTCTCTTCTGACAAATGTACGCTTTTGATAAGAGCGTCTGCTAAACGCCCTCAATGTAAATGTAAATGTTTGGTCTTTTCTCCGAGGACGTGGAGGTAACCCTCGAGTGACAACATGAATCCTCCTACCTTCCCCTCGTACGTGACCTTCTTGGTGGTGTGCTGGCTGGACCCCCCCACCACGTCTCCGATCTTCATCCAGCGGCTCTCACTGACGCTCCACTGGTACGCCTCCACCTTGTCCGCCTCCTTGATCAGACGCGTCTGTCCGTCGCGGTTCCCTGCAAGAAGAGCAACGTCGTGGTGGACAGTGAGACGGGAACATCAAACCACACGATTCGTTACAGATGATCCGATACCATTTTTTCCTTCCCGACTCGATTCCTGAACTTGAATATCGGCCGATACCGAGTTATCCGATACAGCATCTAGCGTTGTAACTGCTAACAGCACTTGTTCTTACTGAAGGCTTCTCTTAGGGTGACAGCGATGTATAGTCGGTTAACTTAATTCAGAAAATTCAGAGCTATCATATCATATCATCATTTATATTTTTTATCTATAATTATAAATGATACATTGTATTCTTGAAGTTACGCGTCCATGCATCCATGTTTTTCCGACTTGGTAGCTCGAACACACGTTGGTCGGAGATGTCGCGTATTCCGACTTTCCACCTCTGACCGTTAACGAACGTGATGCATCGGATCGGCGCACAGACTTGCGTGCTCGCCCATACACGATGCTGCACGTTAGGCAGTATCGCTATCTGAACATCTCTACGTTTCGTGGAGGATTGCTCCGTGGGTTACCAGGCTCGTCCAGGTGTTCCCTCCCAGGCAGGTCGTCGATCTTGATGTCCCCCAGGTCTCCCGTCTTGGGGTCTATGGTGGTCTTGGAGAGCTCGTCCTCGAAGGCCAGCAGCTCCTGTGGACTGGCCACGCGCTCCTCTGCCTCGGTGAACACTCGGATGAGCCCATCGCTGGTGTGGAAAGAGAGAGAGAGAGATCAGGGCCAAACCGCTCACAGAAAAGAAAAATCACATTGTTTCCAATGTGTGCGAATGTGTGACTCAAGACACTCCTAGCCCAGTCGCTCAAAGTTCAGTGTTCATGAAAGAACAATTGACATGCAATGAGTTACTTAATACTTAGTTAATAAATGCAATTAGCAACATGTTTTTCTGTATTCAAAATAGTAGACACCCAATCAAAATACAGCTCTGCGTCACAGTCAAACCTCTAATGCAAAAACGAATACGTATGTTCTCTGCGCTTCCACTAAGGATCAGACGGCCACACATCTTCCTCGATGGGAAGTTGAGAGCATATGGGAGAGCTGCGTTACCTGGCCCCCACCGCTATGTCGTTGTTGGGCAGAATGCAGCAGCTCCACACCGACTGGGCCGGTAGGCGGATGGTCTGATGGCACACCCCCTTCCTCCATATCCTCACTGTCCTGTCCTCTCCTGTGCTTATGAAGTCTATGAAGTGACAGAGAAACAGTAATTACAATTAGGGCATTTAGCAGACGCTTTTATCCAAAGCGACTTACATCGTTTCATAAACACATTGACTAAGCGACGGCAGTCAACCATGCAAGGTGACAGCCAGCTCGTCAGGAGCAGTTAGGGTTAAGTGTCTCGCTCAGGGACAAATCAACACCCAGCTAGGAGGAGCTGGGGATCGAACTAGCTACATTTACAAGACAACTGCTCTACCTCCTGAGCTAAGCCGACCTCCCAGCAAGTGGTAGACTGTGGTTAGGATCGCACAGCTGGTGTCAACAAGAATAAAAACGGTTCTGCAGGCAAGAATTGACTAGTAGTATTTGAGTAATTAGTTATAAATGGCATAGCCATTCCGTCAGCTATTAGTGAGTGAAATACGCTGTGAGAAAATTTGATCCAATGGACTGTGCTGGCCATCTGTTGGAGCCAAGACCGATTTTGGGGTCGTTCTGGGCTCATATCCGACCAATCAAGGCATTTGTACAGTGATTTGTTCAGTGATTGGTTTGGAGAATCGAGTTGGCTTGTCTATCACAGGTGCTTGGAATGCAACACTCATCAATAGTGGAGAAACACAGGGTGGAAGGGGATATTTCCAAATCTTCCTCCCTCCCGCTTTTCCCTCTCAAATCATACCTTAAATCCCCCTTAATCATTCTACAAACTAGATGAAAACACGTAAGCATTTGAACGGGGTGAATTCCAAACCCGCCAGCAGCTTCTGGTTGTGTGAGTAGCGCACCTTGGCTGTTGGGGAAGATGGCTATGCTGTAGATGTAGTTTGTGTGGCCGAGGTAGACCTGGACACACTCCCCGGTCACCATCCACCTCCTCACACTGGTGTCGTTGCTGCAGGAGAAGAACTCGGTGTCACTGAGGACGGCCAGACCCCTAACGCAGTCCTCATGGCCTTCAGAGGGGGGAGGAGGAGGAAGACTGTTAGGTTTCCCACACTGCTGACTATACCGAGATGGGATGGATTGCGGTGGTTGAAGTTGTGTTGTTGTTGTTGTCGTCGTGTTATTAGTGGCCGACAAGGTTTGTGAATCAGACCTGGAGCTACACTCCAACGAATTGTGTTCTTATACACAATTATACACATATACAGTTTTTATTCTTCTTTGTTCTTATATTGTAATTTTAAAAGGGATTAAAAAATTGCATTTTTATTAGTGGGGGGGGGGGGGGGGGTGCCTCCGCTCACCTGTGTATGTCTTTTCACAGCGGCCGGCTTTCCAAAGCTTAATGGTTTTATCTGCCGAGCCTGACAGCATGAGGCCCTGTTCTGGGAGGATGGCAACTGCCCAGACCGCCGCAGTGTGACCCTGTCATAAATACAACAAGCAACGTTAGGTCAAAGTAGCAGGATTTGTGTGTATGTGTATGTGGAAACATATATTCTAACCTCCAATCTTGGGTTAACATAGAACATTCATATTGTGAAATTTGGGGTGTGAAGATGAAAACATAATTGTCCAACTACAATGGAACATGCATTGTATACAGACCAGACTACAGATACGTTGGGTGTAACTTGTTCATCTTGCAACCCTTTTCCATTCGAGAGGCAGTCAGCCGATGACGCCGACCACCGGCGCCATAGGATAACGCCTGCCCTGAACACCACACCCTACCGTGTGTGTCATCAGACTAAGGAGACACGGTAGCTGCTGCTGGTGTTCATTACCTGCAGTGTCATCATGCACTTCTCGTTGAGCCACACTTTAGCGGTGGTGTCCCAAGAGCCGCTCAGCAGTGTGCCAAACTTCCCGGAGGACAAAGTGCAAACTGGGGAAAAACAAGGCCGCCTGGTTAACACGCAGCTTGCATCAACACAACATCAGAAAACAAGGAGACGACTAAACACTGAAACCTCACCTGTGTTTTTATGGCCTTGCAGCATGAAGAGGGGCTGTGGTTGATCCAGTGAGAACACACAAATGTTGTTATCGTTCCCCCCCGTGGCGATAAGCCCCCTGGGATAAGTCTCGCTCGGGGCGATGATGCACACACAGGACACGAAGTTGGTGTGGCCGGTCATACAGTGCATCTCTGTGAAGCCTTTGTCTGGACTGCATGGGTTGAGAAAATGAAATCAGAAGAGAAAAAATCAGTACATGCCCGTTAATCCATGAGGAACAACTGTACGTCAAATATGAGTTTCGATCTCTTTATTGTGTGTGCTGATGGCATGTACGCACCCTCCCTCTCTCTCTCCATATCTCTCTCCCTCCCTCTTCCTCTGTCTCTCCCACCTTCCTCTGTCTCTCCAACCGTCTCGCCGAAAGCAGCGTCACGCCTGACAGAGCCAGCCATGGTGAATGACAAGGCTTGTTTAAAATCGCCATTACTGACCGGCAAAGGGAAGCCGAGACATAGACTAATCTACCTGAGGTGATACGACCACTCAGTCCGGGCGCCTCTCTCCCCTCCCTGTGCTCTACACACAACCGTATCCCGGTGATCGAGGCTTATGGTGTGTGTGTGTGTGTTTGTGTGTGTTGTCTACCTTGCATTAGGGGTCCAGACCCTTCCAGTCCGGTCTCTGGACACGGACACGAACGCTCCGGCGGGGACCAGTGCGGCCGTGACCCCCCGGACGTCCATCTCATGCCCCGGGATGGAGCACCGGAGCTTATAGGAGTTGGATGAGGCCATGTTTTAGGGCGCCTATGTTACCGATCTTCCGCTCAGCCCCCGATCAAAATAAAAGCTATGGCTAACGTTAGCGGAAGTATAATGACGCACCCTCTACGTAATTTCCGTTTAAACGGAAAAAAAAGAACCGTTGAGTAAATTTATTTAGTTATTTAAAACCAAATATGTAACTATTTGTACTTAAAATAATACTAAATAATTAATCATAGAAAGATGTATTGAACGTTTGATAGAAATGTATAGTATAACGAACACGGCGCAAGCGCAGTACTCAAAATAAAAGCTATCGGCAAATTTTAGCAGAAGTGTGATGACGAGCCCCTTACGTCTTTTCCGTTAAGTAATTTAACGATTTATTTAGTTATTTTAAATTAAAAATATTACTATGTGTACTTAAAATGAACGTATAAAGTAAGTTGTATTGAGCATTTGATGGAAATGCACAGATTTCTTCAGTTCTCTTCCAGCTAACCCTCCTCCTCCACCTGTCGGCCCCGCCCTCCGAGAGGGTCTCGGATGAGGAAGTGCTTCACACACACACGCACCGACACGCACAGACGCGTCGATGTTGTTTTCTTTTAATCAGGCAGCACGAACGAAAAGGTAAATTCTCATGCTGTCCGTATGGAGGGCCAGAATAGTCATGCCTTCAGCCTGTGATGTTGGTGTAGGTTGCTGTATCAGGCTGTCTGTCTCTAGGATTGCTTGGAGCGTTGTGTGACTGCTGCTGAGGAGCAGCCCTCCAGAGGCGGACTGCAGCCCAGCCCATCCATTCATCCTCGGATCAAACTGCAGCCACACCAAGGTCAATAGAAACAGGTTCTGCGTGGGTCAATGTTGGACCAGCTGTAGGCGTCACTGTGGGGGACGTGTGGGACTGTAGGACTGGCGAACACTGAATGGAAGAGACTCAGACTCAGATTTGAATGATGGTTAACATGGATCCTGTACGTAGTAAAGACGCGTGGGGTTAGGTCCGAGGCGTATGTTTTCTACCATCTAAATGTAGGCTGTCATTGGGCTGTACAAAGTACGGTTTAATCAATTACCTGTTATGTTTTATCACTGAATGATTTATAATGCTTATTTAAAGCGCTGTAAACACCACCAAATAGGTAACGTATCGCTGCGCTGTACTATATAATATATATAACTTCTGAGCCATCATATGAGACTATCTTAGTCCTAGTCAAAGCCATTTCTTTATTAGATTAGGGACTGGAGTCATGGATGTCTAATAGGGGTGGACATGTTGAGTAGTTGTTATTGTTATGGTCCTCCTAGGTCCTCCTGGGTCATGAAGCTGCGTCTGCACTTCGTGGTGGACCCTCTGGGGTGGCTGTGTGTCAGCATGGTGTTCGGCATCTGGCTGTACAACAGCGTCTTTGTCCCCACGCTGGTCCTGCTGCCGCACTACAACGAAGGACACATATCCTGGGCCCTGGTCGTCTGTGAGTATAATGATATCAGTACTACTACAACAAAGGCTCTGTTCATACTACTACACCAACAAATGTTCCATTTGTACTACTACTGCTTATGCTGGTACTACTACTGGTACTACTTATGCTGCTACTAATACTACTACTACTGCTACCAATAATAAACTACTACTACTACTAATAATAATGCTGCTACTACTACAGCTTATGCTGATACTGCTACTAGTACTACTTATGCAGCTACTACTACTACTACTACTACTTCTACTACTAATACCAATACAACTACTGCTGCTCTACTACTACAGCAACATATGTTTAATATATACTACTGCTAATGCTAATGCTAAATGTTTAATTTGTAATACTACTATAAAAACAGGCGCAACATGAAATAGCTTCTAAGGAACTAAATCCATACTAAAAGTACATTGAAAAAAAAATACATGCATTAATATTCCAAAATAACCACACCGAGACACACGTAGCATTACTGAGGCAGGCAGCCTGCTCCGTCTCACTTGACTTGATAAACTCGCTACGACCTGCTCAAGCAGGTTTTACCATGTTCTTTTAAATTGGTAATGTGTCTTTTAGTATCTTCAATCCCGTTTTGTCATTATCTCTATAAACAAACCGTCATTTAGAGGAAACCTCACCAGGGTTTGCCAACCAGTTTGGGAACATTCTGCTCTGCTCCGAACTCAGAAGTTGTGTTCTCTTCGAGATGTTGAAGTGCTTTCACCAAGGAACCTCAACGTCCTACCAAGTGATACCGGTGGCGAGATGTGTGTGTGTGGATGGTTTGAGCTCCATCTGGGCGGCGGTCGATGGATGTTTCTGCGACGCTTACAGTGTAACACCCCAGGGCGTGGCGCATTTCATAGTCATCATCGCTCATGTTTGCGTTCATACATGATAAAGGTCACAACAGCGTGTGGGGCATTCACACGGCATCTGACATTATAAGGCTCAGACACAACAACGGTACATGGAGCTTGTGTGGGTCGTAACCACAGGGATTATACGTCTCGGCCCAAAACACCCAATGTGGGCTGAAACCGCGGGTTCAATGCAACAAATGACCGATGAACTCATCAGTCCTGGAAAATAGTCCAATAGCATTGAAATGCATCACTATGGAAAGAAAACTACAAACATTAAACCAAATTAACTCTAGCAGTAGCTATAGCATCTCCATCTCAGCATGTGCTGTGATTTGCACTATATATACATACATACTAAATACTGCATTGTATGTTGTACGTCCTTGCACTTGAAAATATAACTCAGCATGGTGTAGCATCTTACCCTAGCCATCTTTGTTGTAGACGGGGAATGGGTGAACCGGGCGATTGTACACTTTTTGCACTAACAATCGCAAGGCAAATCAGTAGACAAATGTCAATGTAAATGTTCTCCTTCATTACGTGTGTGTGTGTGTGTGTGTGTGTGCGCGCGTCCTTCCTCAGGTTACTACCTGGCGTCGGCGCTCTGCATCCTGGCGCTGTTGAGGGCGTCCACGGCAGACCCCGGCCGCCTGTCCCTGGACCCTCACATCCCCTTCTCCGGTAGGCCGCCGCCCTCCGCACCGTCCACCCCAGCGTCTGCGTTTGCATTGAGGGCCTTGGCAGCCGCTTCTATCCTCAGCCAGCAGCAGTTGTATGAATAGAGCCTCTGTTGTGGTACTACTATCATAGTACTCACATACAACCAACGTGTCCTTCGTTGTAGTGCGGCAGAAGGACAAGTAAAAAAAATAAATAAAAAAAAAAGTACATTTGTCAGAAGGAGAGAAACAACAATATATCGCTGTCGTTGCTGTAAGGATGTTCACAGAACCAAGTGCCAAGCACTAGGTTAACCCATTCCCCGTAGACAACAGAGATAGCTAGGGCAAGGCGCTACACGATGCTGGGTACTCTTTTTAAGTGCAAGGACGTACAACATACAATAAGGGCTTTGGGAGGGGGTAGACGGGCGGCTATGCCTAGTCTCGGTGACAGGCTAGGAATCTTCCACATAATGTTGCTTCCTAGCCTTCCACTTCTACCCGTGTTATTTGTTTAGCGGCGTGTAATCGCATTATGGAGGTCTTAGATGAGAGGACAGCAGGAGGAGCTTTGTGAGGAGACGTTTAGACTGAGTTTGTCTCAGACTCCGGGTCTGAGTGTAATACATACCCCCCGTTTAGGGCAGGTCGATGAGGTGGGTCAGGATGATGTCACTGACAGAGCAGCAAAACAAAGGGGAGAGTTGTGGAGTAGCAGCTGAAGGATGGGGATGTTTTGAATACATCGCCATCATCATTCAAATCATCAACGTGATCATTATTCAAATCATCATCATGCACAGTGTCTGCTGAAAACGTATTCATTCAAAGTGTTTTACGTTTACCTTTTTGATATTTCACATGTTCATATTGTAGACTAGTCCTGAACTAAATTTATTTATCTTCTTGGTATAGTTTCACCTGCTAACGGTTGTGTTCATTGTGCACTAAATTTCACCACAAAATATGAAAAACCTCAGTAACTAAATTTCACGAGTATGAATAGAGTAGGCTTTAGGTGGCTATTTTATGCAGTCTTTTTATTCACTGAATTACCAGAAAACACACTATATCGTGATACACATAACCCGATCAAGATATCAAAGGCCTGACGCGCTCCTCTCCCCCCCAGAGCGAGCCGACTGGGAGCTGTGCAACAAGTGCAACCTGATGAGACCGAAAAGATCCCATCACTGCAGCCGCTGTGGGCACTGCGTCCGCAGGATGGACCACCACTGCCCCTGGTGAGGCCCCCCCACCTGTCAATCTGACCAGGCCCCGCCCCCACGCCCACCTGTCTCTCACCAGGGCCCCGCCCCCACCTGTCTCTCTCACCAGGGCCACGCCCACCTGTCTGTCTGACCAGGGCCACACCCACCTGTCTGTCTCACCAGGGCCACGCCCCCACGCCCACCTGTCTCTCACCAGAGCCCCGCCCCCACGCCCACCTGTCTGTCTCACCGGGGCCCCGCCCCCATGCCCACCTCTCTCTCTCACCAGAGCCCCGCCCCCACGCCCACCTGTCTCTCTCACCAGAGTCCCGCCCACCTGTCTGTCTTACCAGGGATCCCGCCTCCACGCCCACCTGTCTCTCTCACCGCTCCTGTTCCTCTGTGGATTCTTTTAGTTCAGTTTTATACACTTTACACTTTACACACAAGTTTTTCTTTAAGCGCTAAAAAGAAAACTTTGGCTGTAAAGCAGTTTTAGTGTGTAAAACGGAGTTGACATGTGGTGCTGTCCATTGACCCATGACATACAGATGATATGAATAATGAAATACACCGACGTGTTGGCTGTTAGCGCTTAAAGGAAAAACTCCCCAAAACCCAGACGGAAGAACCCTCGGTTAGATCCCAGAGGAGGGGTCCCTCCTCCAGGGACGGTCAGGAGTACAAGAGCCCCCAAACCGGTCCGACACAACGCTGACCGGCATGTCAACAGCGGGGGTTGAGGCCGGATCAGGGTTTGATGAGAGTTCACCCCTCACTCATCACGCTGTGTCGCCTCCCTTCCTCTCAGGATCAACAACTGCGTGGGCGAGGACAACCACTGGCTGTTCCTGCAGCTCTGCTTCTACACCCAGGTGCTGAGCCTCTTCACCCTGGCCATGGACTTCTGCCAGTACTACTACTTCCAGCCCCTGACCGCGTTGGACCAGGTACTGCCGTCGCTGCCTTTAACAATCATGCTTTGCATGCACAGTATCGTCTTTCCTTTATTCAAAACCAGGAGTCTCACTGAGATCCAGGTCTCTTTTTAAAGGGAGGCCTGTGTGCAAATACAGATGTATACAGAAGTTTGACAAGAAATGGACAGTAATCCATAGAGAGAGGAGAGAGTCTAGTCCCAGCCTCTTTTAGAACTAGCTCTGGTTTAACTAGTGCTGTATCTGGATCTCTAAAATCCTGTGACTTTGTGGCATGGGTAATGTTTCTATAGGAGATAAGAGAGGTGAGATGGCTCCTAAAATAGGGCATGTATTGAACTAAGAGGCAGGGCACACATACACACACACACACACACACACACACACACACACACACACACACACACACACACACACACACACATAAACGGTGATGTGTCTGTTTGTAGTGACCACTTCCAAACAGTCAGTCACAGCAGACGTAGCAGTCAAACGCTGAGCCAGTCTAAGAAGCCCGCCCTGTCTCTTCCAGGATACGTTCACCACGCAGCATGAGCTGGCCCTCCTGAGAGTCTCCGCCCTGATGGGTCTGGTGATGTTCGGGGGGATGGGAAGCCTCTTCTACACCCAGATGGCCGGCATCATCTCCGTGAGTCATCTCTCCCTGCTTCATTCCAATTGCTGCTACGCTAACGTACCTTAGCGGTGGGAGCTAGCCCCTCACTAGCATCAGCAGAGGAGCCGTGTGCCTTCTTCTGTTTTAACCTAGTGATGGTTAGTGCTTGGCACTTGTTTCTATGAACATCCTTGCTGTACCGACAGAGATATATTGTTGTTTCTCTTCTTCTTCTGCCAAATGTACTTATTGTTAGTCACTTTGGACAAAGGCGTCTGCTAAATGCCCTAAATGTAAATGTTAATGTTTATCCCTGTGTCGAGGGATGAACATAGTCGTTGTGTTATTTGTGTTTCCATGGCCAATAGCGTCACCAGTTTAGGGAAAGCCGGTCCCCTGAAGAAGTGACAGGCAATCTCTGTCCGAGCGTAACATCCGCTTACAGTGTTTACCTCGAAATATATCTGATGAGGATCGGCTTACTTAGGTGTTGTAACGGGCTTGTATAACCAAAATACTCCTTTTTCTCAAACAGGACACAACCACCATTGAGAAAATGTCTCGGACCTTAGATGAAATGTGAGTATTCTCAGTATCAACAAGCTACACCTGTCGCAATGGCCGCCTCTATTTCAGATATATAGGAGCATAGGAACGCTGTATAAATGCAGTCCATTTATATTAATGAAGTCTATTTACTGTGTAAACTACAGCCCGACCGATATATCGGCTGGCCGATGTTATTGGCCGATATTAGGCATTTTCCAAACTATCGGTATCGGCCGATTAATTAATATAAAAAAATATATCTATATTTATTTTTGGTTATTGTGTTTTAGTTCAAAGGACTTTGAGTTTTATATCTTAAGTTTGTATTTTCATACATTTTATTTATCAGAACTGTAATACATTTTGATTTGGACTTTTCTGTTGTGACAATAAAACAATAAAATAAAGTTTATTTTTAAACTGCATTACCTTATTATATTAGTGAGGACTCTTAAATAACTACAAATAACCAATGTTAGGGAAATCTGTTCATGTTTTGTTACGCGTTTCTGGAATTTCTTTTTAAATATATATTGGCCGATATATCGGAATATCGGATTTTTAAATCACCAAATATTTGTACCGGTGGCGTTAATCGGCCTTAATAATCCTTTATCGGTCGGCCTCTATTTCTAACCACCACACTCCCCCCCCCCGGTGACAGACACGGGACCAAGAGGTCCTGGCAGTGGGCGCTGTCCGAGGTGTTCGGAACGCGCTGGAAGCTCCTGTGGTTGATCCCCCTGCGGAGCAGGCGCCCCCTGCAGGCCGCTCACAGCTACTGCAACGAGGTGTAGTCTGACCACCGACCTCAACCTCTGACCTCTGACCCCCCCCCGGGCCGGGGTCCGGCGGCGAGGGGAGGATCCATCGAGTCACGCTCCACGCCGCGCCGCCGCTTCGCCTTCGACGTCGTCTTGTGTGTGTCCTGCGTCGGCACGGGGACGAACAGCAACGCTTTTTTTTTTTCAGTTTTCTGTCGAAGCCTCGCTCTGTTTTGGGTCTGAGCGGCAGAGCAGAACGGAGCAGAGATGAGGAGTAACACTCCGCGCCGCGAGAGAGTCCCAGGCCCCCTGCTCTTTGTGTCTGTGTTTGTTGCGACTTCTATCGTTTCCAATCGTCACTGTGACTGCTGCTGCTGCTCGCATTCAGGATTCCCTCCTTTCTCTTCATGCAATGTTACACCGGAAACGACGGACATCTTTCCTCACAGTCCCGGGAGCCAGAAGCAGAAAGGACCCCTCTCAGGTTACCTCAATGGGCTTTGTCCACGGAGCGGCCATCTTGGTTCCAAACGCTAGCTGGGTGGGGGGAAGTGGAACCAAGATGGCTGCCAGGTGAACAAGGCCCGTACAACCAATACCGAACCTTTTTAAACGGCAGAACAGACAGAGCTCCGGCAGCGGCGATTCGTCCATCTTAGGAGCGCTGGTTTTAGTGTCGTGTGTGTGTGTGGAGCTTGTGCCTTGGTGGTTTTTTAATTTTGTTTTTAAAGCTTTTTTAATGTACTTTGATTTGTCACGTATCAGGTTGGGGGTTTTGTACGACCTGGGTGTACGATCTCAGCGGTAATGGGGTTGATTAAGTGCTGTTGACTTTGTCTTACGAAGAGAGAGTTGTAGAGAGGCTGATTCTGCTTTGTGTGTTTTTTTAACGGGTGGCTGAAGGATACTCTCGCTGTGTTTCATGAATTGATAAACATTAGATTTTCTGTGCGTATTATTTTATACTTTTGTACTTTTGTTTTAATACTTTGATTTGAAAGTACTTGATGAAACTACTTTTCTCTAACGAAACACGCTGTTTTGTAAGGCATGATCAAATATGTGTAAATTATTTTTTAGGTTTATATAGTAAGCTGTACGAAATGCTAAGTTATCGCCACGTTTTAGAAAGGCCAAAGTGGAATCCAAAGATGTACACTCCACCTACACTTAGATAATCGTAGGTTTTTAATTTGTTGTTTCTCCCGAGAACTACAAGCATACTATAACAGCTGCCTCATGGCCCATCATACTGTCTCCTGTCTGAATGTAGTCTGGAATACAACTTTAACAATGTACGGGAGAGGTTAAAGTAACGCGTATGGGACATAGAGGCTAACTAAAAGCCCCTCACCATCAACCATAACACTTAATGCCTGGAGACACATACGATGGTGTACAATTTAATATATATGCGCAACACGTCTGATTTTATGATCTGTATTGTGAAGAGAAAGTTATTCAACATGACTTTATACCTCCATTCAATGGCACTGGACATGAAAGAACTACACTTTCTAAAATGTATTTTGGGGCACTTATTTTGTAGACGGGCCAATATCGGACAAGATGTTTGTTGTCGGGGGATGTTTCATAATGATGTTATTCCTGGCCTTCGGTTAATTTTTTCCCTTTGTTGTTCTGACGGTGTGTGAGCTGGGGCAGGAGAGGTGGGCCACACTGGGGGGGGGGGCATTGTGCTCGGTGGTTTTAAGTGCCTGTCTTACAGCCTTTTTATGTTTACCTTCATCACTTTTATTCACAGTCCACGGTCCTCCGACAAGCCAAGTACCCCGGTCCCACTTGGGGAAAGGTGATGGAGCGACAGAGGGACTTCAGGGGAAAGATAGAATATAATGTTGCACTGATTAACATTAATTAACTGATTAACAAGTCTTTACACTCCAATAGCATGAGAGGGATGTTATCCATATTAATGTTGTTGTATCGGTTGTGTTTCTGTTGGAATCAATTCACTGTTTGAATGTAAACTGTATATGCTGGGTTTGGAATACGATTTCCCCAATAATGATCAATTTAAACTTTTGAAGTAAATTAAGTTTAATTGATCAGTTGCCAACAACTGCTACAGGTTTTGATTTAGAAATGATTCACGTGATTTTTTTTAAAGCTAAATAAACTGAGGCCTACGGGCTTTGGAAGGTGATGGAAAATAAATAGCATTTTAAAATTATTATTTGAGTGCAGTAATCTGGCCTGATGTTTATTGGGTGTGTGTGTGTGTGTGTGTGTGTGTGTGTGTGTGTGTGTGCGTGCGTGCGTGCATGCTCGCGCGCGTGTGGGGCGAGAGCGCCCATTCATAACGTTTAACCTAATTGCTATTATAGCACCTCGCATGCAGTCCCTCTCCCCGCATTTAATATTGAATATTCCTGAACACATGGGTCGCAATAACACACTGACGTGATAAGGAGCCTGAGGGCACCCTAGGGTGAACTTGATTGATTAATTTGGCCCTGGTTTCCTGGATTAAAGAGCTTCTCCCCTTAACCTTAACTTCAGCGGGCTGCTAATCTCCAACCGCGGTATTGGTCGGCTGCGCTAATGAAGTAAGTGGGCCACCTGCTAGCTGCGGTGGCCCTCGACATCTGGCCGGACAAAGGGAGGCAGGAGCCGCTCAGTGAACACGGAGTATGCGTGCAGCGCTCGCCACGCGGATACAACGTGTCCTATTTTCTGACTTCAAAGGCAAGAATCGGAGCTGGAGTCGGCTTGGCCTGATTGGATTGGGTCAGTAGCCTACTAGACGAGGTGGTTCAGGGATTCAGTCTACTTAAACTGCAGTGTTGGTAGTGTGATGTTATTTTCTTAAATGTTTACAAATATATTTTTTTCATACCATAGCATGTTCTAATCATCTACATTGCTTAGATGAGAATATGGCAGTTTATAAAAATAAAAAAAAAGATCCCCTTTTAATAATATTACCTTAATGCTGCACTTATGTATTCAAATTATTACTTTTGAAAGCAGGCCACTGCGATGAGGTCAGATGTTATGAAGATAAAATAATTTGGACAATGCCCTTAATGTGAGGAAAGTGCAAAAAAACACTTTAAAAATTGGAATTGGCTTCAGGGAGATGCTGAGGGCAGATTAACATAAACCATTGACTCATCATCCACTTACAGACCAAACTTTAAAAAAAACTCCTTTTTGATCCTGGAGATGAATATTCTCCTCTTGAGTGAGCAGCTTCTGGGTGGAGGCTTCTGGCAGCTGGACTTCCGGAACTCGGTAGGGATATTGATTGGCCTATTGATTTTCAAATGAGGTCTGTTCCTACAAAGTAGAAATCCCATTAAAATTTGAACTTGAAACTGTTAATCCAATCTACACGATGAAAAGTATTGATTTTCCACCTTAGAATCAATAGGACGCACCCTGCTCTATAATATATCCTGCTATGATATTCTGACGTTTCTCTTAAGCACACCTAAGGTGAATGAAAAGCATAACCTTTTCTGATGCAATAATTATTTTCTGTATTTTGGTTTAAAGTGTAATCACACTTTTTATTACTGCAGTATTTGTTCAAATTAACATCTATGTCAAACTGATGAGGCAAGTGACATAAACCGGTGAGCCTATTTGTACACCTTGAGAAAGGACTTTACACCATACTTTACATTTTCCAAACAAGACATCCACGCGTCAAACACACGCCATGGCAACAGAACAAACAAATGTCCAAACGTCAATCAAACAAAGACTCCTTCACAGGATTACTTCAAACGTCTTGCGATGCATCATAGGTATTTGCATTCACCCATCAAAGAAATCCTTTATATTAAGAATTATTTTTTTCCTATAGGGCTCCTATTGTCATTCTGGAGTAATCACAAATAATATTTAATAATAATAATAATAATAATAATAATAATAATAATAATAATAATAAAATGGTCTTTTTGAAACTTTATTGATATAGCTTTATTGCCTAGCACAAAAGATTTGAACGCAAATTAAATTCAAAGTGCCTCACATAATAAACACAAACGGGTTACATTAACCAAGAATCAATTAGTACAATTAAAAATAAAATCGACAAATACATAAAAGGACCCCTTACATAAAAGCTATAGTCTAAAATGGTGAGTTTTACATATATCATAAACATATCGAGCATAGCAAAAAACGTTGATGAATGCATTCATACTCATCCTCGTTCATGTGCTCGTAGGCTCAATCCGTCCTAGGTACACAGGGTGGAGGCGCGGGGGGGGAGGGGCTAGACGGATTGCGTCATCAAGTGTCCCGGGACCACTTGCTAATGCCTCCCACGGGTCCCGGTTGTCCAGCTGCCGCTGAATGACTTCAGCGAGGAGGTTTGGAATGCGGCCGGCGGAGAAAAGCTCCATTCAGAGCCAGAGGACATGGGAATGGAGCGGCAGCCATGTTTATTTAGACGGCTTATTCAGATGTGTAAATCCACTGAAACACAGACCGGTGCGCAAAACCATCAAATGGTGATCAGTGCTGGTGAATTAATTTATGAGTCTACTCTCAAGGGTCTAAGACTTGATTTCTATTCAATCTATGATGAGGTGGGAACACATGATGCATGCAACATGAAGGAAAGGTACTTTAATATCCTGTTGCGTCTGGATCATGTTTTTGGAAGGAATTTGGTGCTGGGGTTATACAGTGTACGCATCTTCAATCCCCAGGCCTCTGATTTAGATTTTCAGGAGATTATATAATCAAAATAACCCCATTTGCTACTGCAGTTGATAGAAGCCATGTTTCTCTGCTTCTGTCGCTGGACAGTAACAGATCCTGGCTGGTTCTATTTCATGAAGATTATAAAGATAATAAAGGGGTTGATGTAGCCTCCTAGGCTGGATGCATGATGCCTTTTTCACGCTCTTTACTTCAGAACATGGAAGAAGTTTTTGTACGTGCCTCTCCGTTTAACCTTGACTGTTGACTGTGTGTGTGTGTGTGTGTGTGTGTGTGTGTGTGTGTGTGTGTGTGTGTGTGCACGCACTGTGTTTGTAGCATCCTAACGAGGCTGCATCATTATCCAATCCGTTTTTTTTTTTTTACAATAAGTGAATCATAAATATTCACCAGCTAATGAATATTTATGTGCTACTCATACCTAATACACAATTATCTATCGTGGTGATGTCATTACTTTAACAACACATCGCCCGGGCAACATCACGCAAATACATGGAAGGGGTAAATTAATTAGCGTCAGGCGATCAATTACAGCAATTAACCAGCAGAGTTTATAAGTTATCTGATGAGCGGTGGTTATTATTCATCAGGGTGGACACGGGTCTGTCGTTAGTTCACTGTACCAGATCATCTGCAGTGTAATATCCTGTTCAGTCCCAGCTATTCACTTACAGCTTTGGCTCAGCGACGTATTTAATCTATAACTACTACTTCTGACCTAATGTTTGACTCCAAAAACCGTGTGTTGAACGCCGGCCATGTGATTCGAGTTGAGCAGTAGTGGTGTGTAGGTTTGTGTGCGTGCAAGCCTGGGTGTGTGTGAATGTGTGTGTGCGCGCGAGTGTCTGTGCCTGTGTATGTGTGCCTGTGTATGTGTGAGTGTGTGGTGGCGTGTGTGTTTGTGTGCGTGCGTAGGTGTGTGTGTTTTCGAGCGTGTGCGTGTGCGTGCGAGAAAGCATGCCGGTGTGTGTGTGTGTGTGTGTGTGTGCGAGCGTTTGTGTGTGTGTGCGAGCGTTTGTGTGTGTGTGTGCGAGCGTGTGCGCGCATGCGTCGGCGTGAGCGTGTGCGTGTGTGTGTGGGTACCAGGGCGTTACACACTGCCACAGCTTGTGCCATTACACCCAGCACAGCTTCAAGTCAACAGGGTCAACTTTTGTTGCACTCCACTGTGCCGCCCCCCCCCCCTCGTCCCCCTCATTACGCACAGTCTGTCTCTGCCCGGCTCCGATTGGCCCTCTCCACCGGGGCCCGGCATGCGGTTCCTCCTCCCCCCCCCCCCCCCCCCTGCTCCTCTCCTCTCCTGATGAGGCGTCCCTCTGATCCGGGCGGATGGAGCGGTTCGGAGCCAGCGGCCCCGGTGCCCCCGGCCACGCCGTCAGGATGAGCGGGACGCCAGGCGACCGCGCCGTCAAGTGGCAGCTCTGCTACGACACCACGGCCAGGACCTGGTGGATGGTGAGCGGCCTGCTGCCCGGGGCTGGGCTGGGGGCTGGGCGCTGTCGGGGGGCTGTTGAGGGTGCTGCTCTGGTTCTGTTGTGGGTGCTGCTCTGGTTCTGTTGTGGGTGCTGCTCTGGTTCTGTTGTGGGTGCTGCTCTGGTTCTGTTGTGGGTGCTGCAATGGGTTCTGTTGTGGGTGCTGCAATGGGTTCTGTTGTGGTTCTGTTGTGGGTGCTGTTGTGGTTCTGTTGTGGTTCTGTTGTGGTGCTACTCTGGTTCTGTTGTGGTTCTGTTGTGGTTGCTGTAATGGGTTCTGCTGTGGGTGCTGTGATGGGTGCTGTTGTGGTTCTGTTGTGGTTCTGTTGTGGTTATGTTGTGGGTGCTGTGATGGGTGCTGTTGTGGTTCTGTTGTGGTTCTGTTGTTGGTGCTGTGATGGGTGCTGTTGTGGTTCTGTTGTGGTTCTGTTGGGGTTCTGTTGTGGGTGCTGTGATGGGTGCTGTTGTGGTTCTGTTGTGGGTGCTGTTGTGGTTCTGTTGTGGTTCTGTTGTGGGTGCTGTTGTGGTTCTGTTGTGGGTGCTGTTGTGGTTCTGTTGTGGGTGCTGTTGTGGGTGATGTTGTGGTTCTGTTGTGGTTCTGTTGTGGTTCTGTTGTGGGTTCTGTTGTGGTTCTGTTGTGGGTGATGTTGTGGTTCTGTTGTGGTTCTGTTGTGGGTTCTGTTGTGGTTCTGTTGGGGTTCTGTTGTGGGTGATGTTGTGGTTCTGTTGTGGTTCTGTTGTGGTTCTGTTGTGGTTCTGCTGTGGGTGCTGTGATGGGTGCTGTTGTGGTTCTGTTGTGGGTTCTGCTGTGGGTGCTGTGATGGGTGCTGTTGTGGTTCTGTTGTGGTTCTGTTGTGGGTTCTGCTGTGGGTGCTGTGATGGGTGCTGTTGTGGTTCTGTTGTGGTTCTGTTGTGGGTGCTGTGATGGGTGCTGTTGTGGTTCTGTTGTGGTTCTGTTGTGGTTCTGTTGTGGGTGCTGTTGTGGTTCTGTTGTGGGTGCTGTTGTGGTTCTGTTGTGGGTGCTGTTGTGGGTGATGTTGTGGTTCTGTTGTGGTTCTGTTGTGGTTCTGTTGTGGGTTCTGTTGTGGTTCTGTTGTGGGTGATGTTGTGGTTCTGTTGTGGTTCTGTTGTGGGTTCTGTTGTGGTTCTGTTGTGGGTGATGTTGTGGTTCTGTTGTGGTTCTGTTGTGGTTCTGTTGTGGTGCTGTTGTGGTGACCCTATGGTCAAGGAGACCTTTGCCGTCTGACTCCATCACCCCTCGGGGGGAAGGTGTCTCGGTAAGGGTGGTGTCTCGGTGGTCGGTGTATGGGTGGTGTCTCGGTGGTCGCTGTATGGGTGGTGTCTCGGTGGTCGTTGTATGGGTGGTGTCTCGGTGGTCGCTGTATGGGTGGTGTCTCGGTGGTCGCTGTATGGGTGGTGTCTCGGTGGTCGTTGTATGGGTGGTGTCTCGGTGGTCGCTGTATGGGTGGTGTCTCGGTGGTCGCTGTATGGGTGGTGTCTCGGTGGTCGCTGTATGGGTGGTGTCTCGGTGGTCGTTGTATGGGTGGTGTCTCGGTGGTCGCTGTATGGGTGGTGTCTCGGTGGTCGCTGTATGGGTGGTGTCTCGTTGGTCGCTGTATGGGTGGTGTCTCGGTGGTCGCTGTATGGCTGGTGTCTCGGTGGTCGCTGTATGGGTGGTGTCGCGGTGGTCGCTGTATGGGTGGTGTCTCGGTGGTCGCTGTATGGGTGGTGTCTCGGTGGTCGTTGTATGGGTGGTGTCTCGGTGGTCGCTGTATGGGTAGTGTCATGTTGGGCGTAGATGTGTTTGAAACAGGGAAGTTTAACTACAGGGAGTTCCCACTGAGTACTTTCTGAAGTCGGGAAAGTGTTGTGTGTGATTGGTTGACACAGGTCACGGTGACGTGCGGATCGGAACACGTCTAATTGGTGCATTGTGGGATGTTTTTGAAACTTTGTGAACCGTGAGTCAATTAAAACGCAGCTAATTGTTTCATTGTGGGATGTTTCCAAAACTTTTCGAAACATAAGCAAACGCTTCACCGAGGCCGAACTCTGAACTCTGGTTTGACGCCTATACCGGGATACGTAATTAAAACACATTCTTAAATCCGATCATTGTTTGAGGACAGAACGTGTGTGTGCCAACCTGGTGACAGCTTTCTGTTTAAATTCACGTTGTGCACACTATCCAATTCATTGTTCAGTCTAAAAGGAAAAAACGAAATAAAAACCCAGAAAAGAACCATGCGTACTATCACGCCGACGAACGCGGCGAGAGGAAGCTGTGGTCCCCAACGGATGAGCGACTGTAGGAAGTCTCCAACCCGCAGCGAGCCTCTCCTCAGCGTTAATTTGATAGTGTGAAACAAAGAGCTTCTGTCCAACCCGCGCCTTTCCCAGGCTCAAGAGCCACGCCGGCCTGACATTTCTTTCTGAATATTTATTTTACTCGTGTGACTGCCGCCATTGTTGTGTGTCTCCCCCCCCCCCCCCTCATCTTGATGCTCAGCTGCGTCTCAGATGTTTTCGATTCCTCCACCACCACGCTTTCACCACAGGTCCCACCAAAACAACAACAAGGCTTTATTCTTACCAGACACTCAGCAGTGGCTAGAGCTCAAGACAGCGGTGGTTAGACGCTACAGTGCAGAATCTCTTTATTCTACCGTAGCCAACATTTTCTTAAGCTTTATGATTGATTGGGATGTTTTATGTGGGAGGAGTAGTGGTAGTGTGATCGTCTCCACCGTTGAGGTGCTGGGTTAAAGGGTGGGACACAACCTCAAAGAATGAGGTGGCCGCACACTGCTGCACCTCCCAAATGTTGAATGGTGCTGCAACGGTTCAACACAGCCGGGTCTTCCTCAGGCTACCTCATGTGTGAGGGGAACCTCTGAATGTTTTTTGAAAAGTTTCTGAGCCACTTGTGAGGATTGCCTGTCATCCATCGATGCGTTCATTTGAATGACTTTCTCTTTACTGCTGCCGGCTCCTGGCCCCGGTCACTGAGTGGGTGTGTCTGCATAGTCACACTGTGACGCTATTTCACTGACGCAATGTGCTGTGCTGTCTGTGTGTGAATGTGTGTGTGTGTGTGTGTGTGTGTGTGTGTGTGTGTGTGTGTGTGTGTGTGTGTGTGTGTGTGTGTGCGCGCTTGCATTTTTATCAGTGTGTGTGTGTGTGTGTGTGTGTGTGTGTGTGCTTGCATTTTTATCAGTGTGTGTGTGTGTGTGTGCGTGCATGCTTGTGTGCACACACTTGTGTGTGTCTTTCTTTGTGTGTGTGTGTATGTGTGTGTGAGTGTGTATGTGTGCGCGTGAGCATGTCTGCGTGAAAGTATGTGTGAGCCCCCTGACTCATGCACAGGGGTGCACGTGTCTGCGTGTTTATAGTGCGTGCGTGCGTGCTCGTGCATGCGCGCGGGCGTGTGTGTCAAATCCAAAGGCATTCGCGAAGGCTTCTGCCAGAAAGCCACTTGCACCTATTAGCGCAAAAGTGCTCATACATCATTTGATTACTGAAATCATGAGGGCTAATTGGAAGTGCAAAGGGTGAAGTGTTCGGAGCCGTCGCCACCACCGCCGCAGTGTGCCTCAGGAAGTGAAGTGTCAGCAAATGAAGTGTAATAAAAAAAAAGAGAACAGACAAAGACGAATGCAGAGAGGAAGAGCAAGCATCGCTTCTCATTAGGCGGACGCGGTGAGGGAATGAGTCGAGGAGGATGACGCGTGTCACCGGCGGGATCTGAAACCCTCTCGTCCTCTAAATGTGCACGTCTGCAAACAGAAGTTCTTCGGCCTCGCGGATGCGTCATGTAACTCAGAGTTCCAATGCCTCTCGTTAAAGAACACACACGGGTGATCGAAACTCATCCAGGAGCTCGTTCAATGACAGTGGGGATAGGTCTACTTTGTGTCCACCTAAAACATATTATAAATATATAGAGGGCAGCATAGACCTGTCAAACGCAGTCGGTAATATATGTCTAGATGCAAGTTCTGCCAGATAAACGGTCTCCAGTTTACTCACTTCAGACGTGGTCAAACCCACCACACTCACTGTGAACGTTGTTAAGGTTGTAGCCTACAGTAGCCTATGTGGATGTGTTTGTAACGGCTGATAAAGGGTCAACCAGTAAAAGTTTAAACTAATACAATATTGAATACAAATCAAATAATAATAGTAATGATTATTGTGATTTATATATATATATATTCCATTATATTTCGGCCTATTTCGAATAATTAAAACAACTAAATAATTTGGAAATATATATATAGCTTACATAATTCCAGCGGCTGTAGGGAAACAAGGGTCATCCTTACGTCTCTGACGGGTCTTACTGCGCATGCACCTCGCTGATAAGCAAACGAGTGTGTTCATAGTACACCTTTTAGTGTTTCACGCAGCCTGTGTGTGTGGCTCAACACACTCCCACCTATAGAGGCCTGATGTGTGGTGCATCGAGGAGGATAGGAGGCTGGTTCCAGCTGCTGCTTCTGAAACGAGGCGCAAGGTGAGGGAGGACCTCCATGTGCGTAAAGATACCTTCGGTTCTCTCTACGCACGCAGGTTGGGTTTTTAAAAACTAAACCACGTTGAATTCCTGTCACGCATATCAATGCCTTACATTAAGCAAAAAAAATAAATAAAATAAAAGATAAAATTAAGAATTATTCTCATTTCAAACCAAATAATAAAATATTTTTACGATGATTATTTCAATAAGAAAGGAAAAAAACACTCGCCTTTTCGTCTCCTATGGTTTCAGATCTCCTTACGTGGTATTTTCTATCTCCTCAACGTGGCCCATGAGCAAAGTGGCCACGAGGCGGCAGCACCTCCTCAGCAGAAGGGATCGGAACCCTCCGTCTGCTCCTCCGCCGTCAGAGGAACACACAACACGAGTTCAGGCCCGCAGAACCACAGCTTATTATAATATATATATATATAAACTGAGTAGCGTTTAAAGTCCTGCAAACATCCACTACAATTCACAACCCCCAAAAACCTATAATTAATCTTTGATTTCAGGGTAATACGGTAAAGAAAAAACACCGCCAGGACGTGCTATTAATTTATATTAAATTGTATTATTATAATGGACAGAGTGCATCGTATTGGGTGTGTGCGTGTGCCTTGATGTGAGGGGGGGGGGGGGGGGGGGGGGGGGTATTCCAAAAATCACACCGTTATGCATGAGGCGAATGAATCCAAACGCTGTAACGACATGAATGACCATCTGATCCTCAATCAGGAATATTAACATGAATATAAATATGGGTGTGGTGACATGTTGGTTAATGACGAGATAATGCGAGAGGTTTGGTCAGCTTTTAAGGCAGGTCTACTCAAAACCAAGTTCCCGGAGCCGAGGCCTGCTCACAGAATAGCCCTACATCTGGGTGATTTATTATTTTAATCATTCGTGCTATTACCGAATTATCTATAAATAGCAGATATATCGCATTTTCCCCTCTGCTAATGTTGATAATGATGACCCTCTTTTCCAATTAAATTAGGGCTTGAATTATTCTTATTCTCCGTGCTTCCTGCCAAATTGTGGCCCACCAGGAATGTCCGCGACCATGGCGGTATAACTTTATTATCTCGACCTCCTCGCTGCAGACTTTACCCGCCGTGCGCAAAGTCATGCATGTTCCCCTCCAGTGTCCAGTAGTGGGCTGTCACGTGTCAGGCGACCACTGCTCTGCAAACCCACCAGCAGTGCGTCAGGCGAGCGGAAGTCAGGGGCCTGGGGTGCAGAGTTTAGTCCCGGGGCAGTGGCTCTGGCCAATAGGGAGGCGAGGATTCAAGTTCTAGTGCAAAAGGGTTTTTTCCCTTCCTGGCTGGAAAGCCGGACGGCGGGACGGAGAGAGTGGAGGCGGAGACCCAGAGCACCGAGAACTCCTCTTCTGGACCCGGTTCAAGTCCGCAGCGTCGAGCCCATCCGAGGAGAAAGACTCGCAAAGGGAAGGGAAGATCAGGAAAAAAAAAGTTTGCACGCTTTTTATTTTTTTTTCTCAACTGCATTGTGCCAAGATTTGTCTTCCGGTGTTGACTTTTTTTTTTTGCACTGCGAGGGGAAAACAAATCCAGAGCAGAAAGTTGAACGTGAGAAATGTGAAGCTGACGGCTTGGGTGTCCACAGACTCCAGGATCCCCCCCAGTTAACACATGCAGTACAGTGCCATGGTACGTGGAACGGCTTACTACTGGTTTGCGGCGTGCTGCTGCGCAATAACGTGTCATAATAACGTGTAATAACGTGTGTAACAGACGTGTTGGGTGTATGTCGTGCCTGGCCGTGGTGAGTATCACGCGTGCCAAGGGAAACGCGAACAGTCATTCGACTGGAGAGGAAAAAAAAAAAAGAGAAAGTGGGTTACATGGCTGACGCGAATGAGTGGACGACGGCAGCGCCAGAATAGTAGTGGATTTGGCACCGAATCCCTTCGCCTGCGCTAACCTTCCCGCCCGGTTATTGGCGAATGAACTTCTGCTGGAATGTGGACAATTCTATAGGTCACCATACACAGATACGCACTCACATGCTTACACACACACACACACACACACACACACACACACACACACACACACACACACACACACACACACACACACACAACAAAACAATGCACACTAAAAACAAAACAATGCACAGGTCAATTCTTTATTATTTAAAAGACAGGTCAATTTTTTATTTTCTCATCTCTCTCTCTCGCTCTCTCTCTCACACACACACACACACACACACACACACACACACACACACACACACATATAGTCCATCTCACTCACACGCACGCCCGCACGCACACAAGTTCAACTTGGTAGCAGGGGCCTGTCTATCCATTAGGAATATTAGAAGTATACTTCCCCCCCACCCCAGCCAGACTGATTCTGCAGAAAGTCTTCGTAACCCCGTGACGGCACCCCCCACCCCCCCGATCAGATTTGAATCTATATTCAAAATGTTATTTAATACTCATTAGTCTTACTCATTACTAATACTAATACTCATTACTCATTACATGTTTGATCCAGCGCAATGAAACGTCATGTTTTTTACGTTGGAGATCTGGAATAGTTCTGCTGCAATACTTCTGCTTAAAAGATCCCCCCCCCCCCCCCCCCCCCCGTAAATATTCCGGAACAAAGTCAAGGTGTACAAGGACAGAATAGATGTGTTCATTCCGTTTATAAATTGGACTGTGAGCTCTGTGGGCCAAGGTCCGTCGCTCATTAAATAATTCTCACCGAGTGGGAAGCGACTGAAAGTGGGGGAGAGAGATAGAGGGGGAGAGAGAGAGAGAGAGAGAGAGAGAGAGAGAGAGAGAGAGAGAGAGAGAGAGAGGGGGGGGAGAGACAAAAAGGGAAAGAGAAAGGGGGAGAGAGAGACAGAGGGGGGGGGGGGGGCAGATGAGGAGGTGGCGGGATGGAAGGATATGGAATGTGTGTTTGGAGGAGGAGGAGGAGGAGGAGGAGGCGTGTGACTGTGTAATTACGTGGGGTGAAAGAAAGAAAAAAAACAAAGTTGGGTCTGATTTGCTGGATCGTGCAGCAGGCTGAGGGCTGAGCGAAGGCGGCTCCACTCGCGATCCGTCCTCTGATCAAGTTGGAAACGCGAAGGGTGCACCCGGAGCAGAGGAGCCTCTCTCTCTCTCTATGCTATAAAACAAGAAGCCATCGCCAATTTGGAGGCGCGGACGAGAGATATAATCCAGTAGAGCGATCTCTCTTTTTACGCATATGAATATTTAAGAAATATTCGCAGAGCTCCGATCAACTTCAGACATTTTTTTCCCTCGGTTTTGAATCGCCTGCGTTTTCAGTTTTTATATTCTATCGCAGAATCGACAATCTTTGGATCAGGGGGGAAAAACCTTGATGGATGTTCTTGGATAGCCCGGTTCCACGCGGATAAAGTGCAGAAGAGTCGTGCGCGCTGCACGGGCATGGCGCGGTGAGGTGACTGCGCTCCGAGAGGAACCCTTCGCACCACGTTGATTCACAGCCGGGTCGCCATGTATTCGCCCATTTGTCTCACTCAGGTATTTCTGTCTTTTATTCAATTTCAACCGGTTCTTGGATTCATGCAACCGGCAGCCTCCGTTTTCCTCACCGACCGAATTCATTTCTTTTTTCCTGCTTGTTGTCGCTGCTTTGGGTGTTGCATGCGTGCGTTGTGTTGATCGCGTGGAGACGCAGAGACCCCGACACTAAACCCGGGTCGGATCGTGTTAGAGTGTGTCTCATCGCCTTACATTGATTTGGAAGTAAAGGCACAAACCGTGAGACACGCTCAGTTTATGCGTAAAGTTGTGCGTAAGTGCATTACTCGTTTAGTTGTGCAACCTGGAATGTATTTTTAATTTATTAACAGACGTGGAGGTATAGTTCCCTCACTGAGCTGCACCGACTTTGAGTTTGTGTGTTTTTGTGGTTTGTACTCTACATTACAATTAGTAGATTGTATTTTTTTACTGTATTTTATTAGGCCCAGTTCAGCAAATGCCTTTGAATCCCAATCGATACCCCTTCACGCTGTTAAAACGGAGCTGGAAGGAGATAAAGTGCCATTCTCGACTCGAGGAAGATCCGACTAATGACAAAGTTAATTCCCAAAGTTGGAGGAGTAGCCGTCTGTTTTGGCTGACTCAGTCTGACTGTTTATATTTGACTTGGCATAAGTCAGTGATTGACTGAGATGTGGTTTAGTTTGTACTTAAGAGGATTGTGCTTTTATGGCTTCGGCTGAAGTGTATAGCCCGGGCCTCCAAGCCATTTATCTTCCAAGCTGTTTGGCTGCAGACTTTATATCTTAAAGAATCATAAAATAGTGTGGGACTTCTTAGGTCAGCCAGCCCGAGGTGGCGGAATATTATCGAAGGTAGTGTCCACAGCAGAACATGTTGTCCCGGACTTAGATTTTTACGTAATTACTATTTTCTTTTTTAGTTTGCACATGGAAACTGAAATGGCCTCAGTTTGTAATGAAATATTATACAAATAACACCATGGACAAAAAACTAGAATTATATAATTTACATGACTCATACATTACTGTTTTTTTAGGTTTTGGGTAAAAACATTACAGTGTTTCTCATGAAAATATCAGAATACAAAACCATGTATTTGTATTTATCTATATTTTTATTTCTGCAGCGTGTAAAGCCTGAA
>NC_136953.1:16350960-16363460 GCF_949987615.1 Pollachius pollachius
GGACCGAACGGTTAGAGCTAATCTACTGGGGGGGGGGGGGGGGGGGAGACAATCACAGGCAAGGCTTCCGTTAATATGAAGTGTTTCCAGCGAAAACAAGGAGGAAAAACACATATTTTATGCTGCAGGGTTTTACATTTGCTGCCGGTGATACGTGGTGGACCGGCCGGGCTGCTGCTGTTGTGGTCGCAAGCTTTTCTTAAGAGGAACTTTTAAATAAAATTTAAAAAACTTCCAGGTTGACGCTAACCTGAATAACGATAAAGACGGTCAACTGCGATGTTAGACAAATTATATTTTGCTATATTCCCCGAGTAGTTCACCTTGTTTAACGTTTACTCGTATCTGGTGACATTTTGCATGTTCTATCTCATCATTTATTTTTTGATTCACATCACAATACATTTAAAGACGGCTGTAAAAACGTGGGAAAAAAAACGATCAGGATCGGGAATTCCTTCCTTTTTAATTATTTGGCTGCCATTTTTAAAGGGATCAAAGATGGCTCCCACTCAGAGGTATTTGGAGACAGGCGAACAACAGTCTGTCCAACACGTTGAATATTTGCATCGCGCATCTCCCGTAGCTTCATTTAGCTTCCACATCTCCCTGCCTGCCAAGTCTCTGTCTCTCTCTCTCTCTCTCTCTCTCTCTCTCTCTCTCTCTCCTGAATGTTTGATGGAGGATAGTGGAAGAGTTGAAAGGTGGAGATTTGTGGGTACCCTGGGGTATTCCACCCATCGTTACAGTGAAAAACGATTCCTCCTGAACCCAGACCGTCTGATTGACCCCCGAACCCCTCGCTGCGTGTCAGAAACAGAACCGGGGTCAGAGTTCAGACGTGCAAATCTGAAATTTCAGGGTTTTAATGGCTCTGTCCTGTAAAGCTGTGAAGGCCTTATTAACCACACACTCAGATAGTTCCTTAATATACTACAAGAGCTCTTTCAGCTCAACTCTCTCTTTATATAATTATTATAGAATAAAAATAAAAATGTCCATCCATCCATCCATCATTCATCCATCTGTCACAGTTCATCCATCCATCATTCAGCCAAACAATGCATCCATTAATCCATTCATTCACCCATTCAGCAATCATCCATCCATCCATCTTCTCCAGTCGCTCTATGATACAGTCACACGTTATTCATAACATGCCGTTATGTTTGTCCCATTATTACACGGATCACGTCACCACAATAACAATAAGTCCTCCATGCACACACACAGTCGTAGCTTAGCATTACGCGCTATAATAGCTTCACCGTAGCATGAGGCTCGTGACAACAGCCTGACAGCTGCTTAACAACACACTCAACGCATCGAGTTCCTTCCCTTGCAGCTTACGTACACACACACACTCTCACAACTGCACACACACACAAAAACACACACATATCTGCACACCCACAAAGACAACTGCATCCCCCTTCACACACACACACACACACACACACACACACACACACACACACACACACACACACACACACACACACACACACACACACATTAACAGGGTTGCCGGTTGATTCGTTCACCTTGTCTCTCTGACGGTTCAATATGCGAGGCGATCAGTCGAGGCTGAGGCAATAATTAAAACCAAACGAACCAAACCGTTCCTTCATTTAAAAACATCCCTTTGTCTCCTCCACCCACCTCCACCTCGGACAAAAAGCTTCAGCTGAGTGTGAACCCGGCCCTCAGCAGACTGTTTGGAAGGTCTACAAATAAATATATGAAACTTGCTCCATTGAGATTCAGCCAGTCCTTGGCAGAAAATAACTAATATCAAAATTATAATATATACCTTTTAGAATTACGTATTAAGGGTATGCTCCCCAGCGTGTGTATATATATATAAATATAGATTAACCAAAGGATATATATATATATGTTATTTTAGTGAATTTGAGCTGCCAGTTGTTTATGATGACTTTCTGTCCGTTTGGTACAGTGTTTGAAAATCCTTGGAGGACAACATTCAAATTAACCCTACGTGGATTTATTCTGCTAATAAAACTGTTCAGTCACAGCATTCAACTGAAATTTGATTAAATGCGTGTCAATGTTTACAGAATGTGTTAAAGTACACCAAAAAAAATCCAATCGGAAGAGTTTCTCTACAAGCTATTGATGAGGAGCAGGCAGCTCAGTAATTAAATCTTATCTTACTATTTCTACTATACTGCTATTTCTAGCAAGTGGCGAATCGAGAGCCCGAAGTCCACCCGAAGACCGGAACATAAGGACAGAATAAACCCCAGACCTGTGAACCTAGTCCTGCTCCTGAGTCGGCTTTACACCGCAACCTGAAATCCTCCCATACAAGACGAAAGAAAAGACAAATCTAAAAACAACTGTTCCCTCCTCCCGGTGTATGACAAACAGATGTTTGGCCTCACACCCCCACCCCCTCTCCCCCCCCCCTGCTCCAAGCCTTCCCCAACACCACCACCTCCTCCTTCTCCTCCACCTCCTCCACCTCCTCCTCCTCCACCACCAGCGCCGTGCCGCGATGCCAGACACGACAACAGAAGCTGCCAATTCCGGTGTCCTTTGGTAGAGGAGGAAACGCACTTACAGCTCCCAGCTCAAGGCTCGGCTACGAAAGCAGCTCCTTCTGAGGGGATGACATCACCTACCTACCACACACACACACACACACACACGCACACACACACACACACACACACACACACAACCAGAGTCCCCATGATGTCGCAAATTCAGCATAAATAAATGCTTAAACCACGGCAGAGAATGTCCAAACACACACACACACACACATACTGACGCTCTCTCTCTCTCACACACACACACACACACACACACACACAGTCCCCATGATAATGCAAACTTAATATTAATAAATGCTTAAACCATGGCAGAGACCGTCCAAACACACACACAAACGCTCTCTCACACACACACACACACACACACACATCCACACGATGTGGCAAACTCAACATAAATAAATGACAAAACCATCCCAGAGAACATCCCCACACGTACGTGTTTCTCGTTCCCCTTGTGCGAGCCGTACGCTGCACCGCGATGCTACACTGAGCCGCCGGTGGGACGTGGTGTTGGTCAGCGCTGCGGCCGCCGCCCAGATGTTGGAGCATCTGTCCGGCGTGTGTCCAGCGGTCGCCGCTGCTTATGTAATATCAAAAGTGACATCCACCCGCGTGTGTGTGAGGGGAGGAAACAAAACAGGGTGTGCGTGCGTGTGTGTGTGTGTGTGTGTGTGTGTGTGTGTGTGTGTGTATGTGTGTGTGTGTGTGTGTGTGTGTGTGTGTGTGTGTGTGTGTGTGTGTGTGTGTGCCAGATGTCCCGGCTCTCCGGAGGAGCCGCGGCCGGGGATCCGGGCCCCAGACGCGGGACGCGGGGTGGCCGGGACCCCCGCCTCGACGGAGGCCTGGGGGCGGGGCCTCGACCGGTGCGGGGGGCGTGGCCTCGACGGGGCTGGGGGCGGGGCCTCGAGGGGGGCGGGGCCTCCGTCGTTTGAGGGCGACTCAAAGGTAAACCGTGGAGGTCCATTTTTTGTGTGTATTTCGGGGCGTACCAAGTCCGACCCCCCCCCTAGCTGTGTGTCAGCGGCGGCGGTCGGAGTCAGGATGGATTTAATTAAGGGAGCAGCAGGAAACCCATCAGCCCAGCAGACCTGGGACACAGGAAGCGCTGCCATGACACCCCCGACCTTAACTATGATACTAACTTCGACTGCACTACTGCTACGGAGTAGAACTCTTACGTTTTAATATGAGTACTTTTATATGTGTTATAAGGAAACAACCCTCACAGGATTGAATGCATCAATACAGGAAGTATGTATCAGCCATGACACCCCTGACTTTTAACTACGAACTACGACCGTTATAGTAGACATAATATTGATACTACTACGTAGTATAATTCAAGCAGGGTACATTAATATATTTAATTATACAATAACAAGATGCTAAACATTTTAATTGGTTCGATTCACAGTCACTTATTTTTTAAACCATATTTTTTATACGATTAGATTTAGTTTCAGTCGAATAAGGAAGCGACAGTTAGAAGGCTTTTTACTATAAGAGTAAAAAATTAAATCAATTAATTGAAAGTGTTTACCACACAAACACACTAGTTCTTCCGTCATTAAAGTCTGCACAATTCGTCAGACCGGAGCTCTTGGATTTCATAACGTGCCTCGCGACATGACGGCTCTATCGAGGGCCTTTGTGACTTCCACCCGGTAAGGCCCGTGGGAACGTGGATGTTAAAAGAGCTCACACACACCCATAAACACACACGCATCCGTCCCCACGCATAAGCACCTCGTTTCTGATTCATCCCCACCCCCCGCCCCATCACTCCCCCATCCCACCCCTTACCCCCCTCCACTCACACACCACCCATGTGAACTCGTCTTAACGAGGGCGGGCGAGCATTGAAGCCGCGCGCGATTGTTTTAGAGAGGGTGCCCTGAAGGCGCGTTATCTCTCGACGCGGGAGCGCTCGCCCCTCTCGCTACGTACCCGCGCGCTCCTCTCTTGTTGATTGTGCATAGATCAGCGGCAACAAAGGCGTCATTAGTCGAGCTTTGGTCCCAGACAGACTTGGGCTAATTATGAATGGGGGGCCCCCTCCCTGTAATAATTTAAGGCCCCATCGGTGCAGCTTGAGAGTGGAGAGTGGAGAGGGGGGGGGGAGAGGAGAAAAATGACGAGAGAGAAGAATGACGAGAGTGTGAGAGAGAGAGAGAAGGGGGAAGAGAGAGAGAAATTCACCAATTCAGCGCGGGCGCGCACGGCCCATCTGCCTCCATTTTCCCGCCACCTGCCTGGAGATGTGACCCACGTCAGGCGCGAGGACGAGGCGCGGCTATACACGAGAGATGGAGAGAGCGGGGACATATGGGGCGGATTACACTTGCCTGTGTGCCGAATGATTTGCAATGGTCGTTAAAAGCTTTGGACAATTAGGCCGTGTACCTGGTAAGGCCTGGTTTGGTAAAGCGTCGAACAAGCGCTTTTCTCTGTTTTGTCTTTCAATCAATCCGCACGCCTGTGATGCTTACTAGGCGATAAAATGACGGCTGAGGGATACCACGGTGCATCCATTATGCTGCCGGAGACGGGAGGAACATCTCTCTTTTGTCACCTCACAGGGAGAAAGGGGCCTATTTATTGAATTTAATTCAATGCTTCTGAAAATATAACGTGTGAAGGACGCACGTGTGAAACGGTTTTATCTTTGTGTAAAAAAAGGGTTGCGTTTGGGAATGAAAGCTTGATTTGTCTATGGATCTGGGTATTTCAATCAAAACCTTGATTGGAATTTTAATGTTAGATATTTGTGTTTTGAAATTAACAAACAATTTAGAATCAGGCCTCGGAATTGTTCCTGTGAGGTGGTGAGCGGTTATAAAATGAGAAGCGATTCCTTTTTCCACCACAAGAGGGCAGTCTCCATTTTCTAAACCTACTGCCCTTCTTGGCATCAGCAAGGCCCCAAACATTGCCTCCGTCTATTCCAACCTCACCAGAGGAGGGAATTTAAAAGTAAACAAAATTGTCCAATGAGATGATCCGGGGGTTTCACAGAGCAGACTGCTTTCCCATGGAAAAGGGCTCATCACTTTAACACACAGCCGCAGACTGCTCTCCCAAACGGCAGATTTATTTGGTGCAGTCCTGAAGTTGTAGGAGCACCGGGGTTAGACCACTGCCAAACGGGGGGGGGGGGGGGGGGGGGTCTCAGACTGCAGACGGATCCACACTGTCACTACGAACAAATGTTAAGAATAAAAACAGAACAGCACTAAGCCTACGCATTACTCAGACAAGTGGGGAATTAGTGGAACCTAATTTAACTCATTGGGCGACAATGGACTAGCATAGCATGGCATTACTTTTAGGAAAATCTGTACAGATTGCCAAACAACATTTAAACACGCTTTATAGTTTATAATTAAACTTTAGCGTGTTTTTTTATGATATAAAAACCAAACAATTATGTTTTGTTTTTATGGAACGAAAATTATTTCTTTCAAAATGCGTTTCAGTCGATGAAGTCGTCTCGTTTGGCTCCACAATCACATGCGATTGTGTGCGTTTTTCTCCAAACGGGGCCGTGAAGGGGGGGGGAAAGGTTTAGCATACGCTCAGACGCAGACGCAAACAGGGGCCCGTGTTGTTAAGTATTACATGTCCGTCCATGTCATGTCATAAATATGCAAAACTCTTAATTTGGGCCTCACAGAACGGCCGCTGAATGGAGGCAGCTAATTTGAAAATAATCAAGAGTGGCACAGCGCTTTGTGGGCGATGACATCACCGGGGAGGACTGGATGCTCCCAGCATGCAAAGCGGTCTCTGTCTGCATGGGGGGGGGGGGATACAGGGTGCTGTGGAACACAGGGTGCAGTGTGCCAGCACCCGGCCTGTAGTCCCACTATGTCCCCCTGCTCGCTAAACCTTTAGGCAGCACGTACGTGAGGGAGAAGCACGCGGAAACGCACACACACACACACAGTCACACACACACACACACAGTCACACACAACAAAAAAAACATACACAACAAAAAACACACACACATCTAAAAACACAAACACAAAAAACACACAGACGCACACAGAATAATGCATAAACATGCTCAAACACATATTCACACACAAACACACAAAAAGAAAACATAGACACAAAAAACACACACATGCATACATATGCTGGAACACACACACATTTCTATAGTTAGTGCGCTGAAAAGATGTCCTCAAAGGAAAGTACTATGCTAAACACTCGACACAAGGGCAATTATCCAGCACTTAAAATAATGTAAATGTTTACCCAGTCACGAGGAGACCCATCTCAGGCGATGTATGGACGACCGTCCTCCTATAGGCCCATCCCTCATGCGTCACGCTACCCCCATCTGTTTGCTTTATGGTTTAGGGACTCCTCCGCCTGTCACGATCCAAACGACAGCGCTCACAGAACCAGTGTATCAAAGGAGCACTCCACCCAAACTCACACTCGCCGCTCTGTCGACGCGATCTCAAAGCGGAGGACGATGTTTGTATTGGTGCGTCTGCGAGAGAGACGCCGTGTAAAGCCGTCATTAACGCCTCCTAGACAAACACATCCAGCCTGCGCGTTCCGTACCTGGATCCTACGATGGTTCTCACCGCCGCAGAGGGTCGGACAATTCCCAGTCCTTCCCATCCTTCCCAGTCCATGTTTCTGGCATTATGCTATGTCTACAGGGTGGTGGTGGAGGAGGTGGTGGTGGTGGTGGTGGTGGTGGTGGAGGTGGAGGAGGTGGAGGAGGTGGTGGAGGTGGAGGAGGTGGAGGAGGTGGTGGTGGTGGAGGAGGTGGAGGAGGTGGTGGTGGTGGTGGAGGTGGAGGAGGTGGTGGTGGTGGTGGTGGTGGTGGAGGAGGTGGAGGAGGTGGTGGTGGTGGTGGTGGTGGTGGAGGAGGTGGTGGTGGTGGAGGAGGTGGTGGTGGTGGTGTGGGTGGAGGTGGAGGTGGTGGTGGTGGTGGTGGTGGTGGTGGTGGTGGTGGAGGAGGTGGTGGTGGTGGTGGTTGATCCGGACTAACGGCCCCCGAGGAGCTCTTGTGTCGGCCGTCTCCGTGTCAGGGCGGCGCCGCGCCGGAGAAAACACGCCGCACCCCCGCCTGGACACAGGACGCCGTCCACCGGCGAGCACACACACACACACACACACACACACACACACACACACACACACACACACACAGGAACGAGTGCATGGGCGCACACATAACCCCACCATCTGGAGGAGGACCCCCTTATCTGTGAGGCTGAGATCCGGACCCTCCAGTCAGCCCCCCACAGCCTCCAGCAGAGGCTTCACCGCGGGGGGCCGCGTCGGGGGCTAGGCCGCATCTACCCTGTTGTGGGACGTGCCCTGCCTGCAGCATGTCTGACCGTCAAGTCCGTCAGTCCCTCCCTCCATCCCTCCATCCCTCCCTCCATCCCTCCATCTCTCTCTCCATCCCTCCATCCCTCCCTCCATTCCTCCATCTCTCTCTCCATCCCTCCATCCCTCCATCTCTCTCTCCATCCCTCCATCCCTCCCTCCATCCCTCCATCCCTCCCTCCATCCCTCCATCCCTCCCTCCATCCCTCCATCCCTCCCTCCATCCCTCCATCTCTCTCTTTATCCCGCCATCTTCCATCCACCTCTCTCCTTCCACCTCCCTCCACCTCTCTCTCTCCATCCATCCCTCTCCCTCCACCTCTCTCTCTCCATCCATCCCTCTCCCTCCACCTCTCTCTCTCCATCCATCTCTCCCTCCACCTCTCTCTCTCCATCCATCTCTCCCTCCACCTTTCCCTTTCTCTGATCATCCATCTCCATCATCCGTCCATCTCTTTTAATCCATCCATCGCACTCTGTCTCTCCATCCCTCCTCCCTCCATCCCTCCATCCACCCTTCCCTCCCTCTCCCTCCACCCGTACCTCCACCCTAACCCCAGCCCGGGCTCCGGGTGTAGCGCTCCACGCTGGTTGGCTGACACCCCCTCTCCTAATGACTGCCCCCTCCCTCGTCAACCTGTGGGAACCCCCCGACAAGCTAACCCATGATTACACCTGAAGGGAGCGCCGTGCCGTGCACGCACGCACACACACACGCCGGGACGCGCACGGGCACGGGCACGCGGGCGCGCACGTGCGCTCACACCGACCCGCCCCTGCAGATTGGAGGCAGGTGCAGTTGCAAATCAAGCCTCATTAGCCGCACCTTCTGCTAGCGCGCGCGGCGGACAGATGGAAGCCCGCCCTCGCGTGTTGCCCGCGCGTCAGATGGCGGTTGGGAGCGGGATGGGCGAGCGAGCACGGGGCGAACGAGAGAGAGCATGGGAGCGGGCGAACGAGAGAGACACAGGGAGGGAGAGCGAGAGAGAGAGAGAGAGAGACAGAGAGAGAGAGAGAGAGAGAGAGAGAGAGATAGAGAGAGGCCGGGGGTAGAGAGAGCATGTCTGTATGTGGTCCTCCTCTTCTGAGGTTCAGGACCCCCTCACCAGACACCCCCCCCCCCCCCCCCCCCCCCCGTCCCGGGCCGGGAGCCTATCTCGACAGCGGATCGGTTGTAAGTTATTCGGGGCCGCGCTCGTTCCCGCCGCCCCGGTTATGGAGACGGACGCATTCCTGGCCCGGACGCCGGGGCCATGAGGCCCGGGTCTGGTTCTGCCAGAGACGTGTAAAAGGAGCCGCGCGCGGGTACTGAGTGTGTGCGTGTGTGTGTGTGTGTTGAGTGTGTGTGTGTGTGTTTGTCTTTACCGATTCTGTGTGTGTCTGTGTGTGTGTGTGTGTGTGTGTGTGTGTTGGTCTTTACGATTGTGTATGCGTGTGTGTGTGCGTGTCTGTGTGTGTGTGTGCGTCTTTACCGATTGTGTGTGTGTGTGCATGCGTGAATGTGTGTGTGTGTATGTGTGTCACTTTACCGATTGTGTGTGTGTGTGTGTGTGTGTGTGTGTGTCTTTACCGATTGTGTGTGTGTGATTGTCTGTCTGTATGTGAGTCTGTGTGTGTGTGTCTGTATGTGAGTCTGTGTGTGTGTGCATGCATGAATGGCAGCGGCCATGTGATACGCCCCTGGACACACTAGGAGGCCAAGCAGGTAAGGGACGGTGACACACACACACACACACACACACACACACACACACACACACACACACACACACACACACACACACACACACACACACACACACACACACACACACACACACACACACACACACACCCTTTGGTTCACCTCGTCCTGACACCAGATCCCGGGGTAGCTAATTGGAGCGATGATGTAATTGGTTGGTGCCGGGCCCGGTGTCTGAGCTGGTCGCCGGGGGTAACCAGAGGGAAGCTGGACGGGCGCCGTCCTCCGGAACAATGAGCTGAACGCTGAGCCCCAGCCCTAACAACACTAACCCCAACCCTAACAACACTAACGCCAACCCTAACAACACTAACCCTAACAACACTAACCCTAACAACACTTACCCCAACCCTAACAACACTAACCCCAACCCTAACAACACTAACCCTAACAACACTAACCCCAACCCTAACAACACTAACCCCAACCCTAACAACACTAACCCTAACAACACTAACCCTAACCCTAACAACACTAACCCTAACAACACTAACAACACTAACCCCAACCCTAACAACACTAACCCCAACCCTAACAACACTAACCCTAACAACACTAACTCCAACCCTAACAACACTAACCCTAACCCTAACAACACTAACCCTAACAACACTAACTCTAACCCTAACAACACTAACCCCAACCCTAACAACACCAACCCCAACAACACTAACCCTAACAACACTAACCCCAACCCTAACAACACTAACCCCAACCCTAACAACACTAACCCTAACAACACTAACCCCAACCCTAACAACAATTACCCTAACAACACTAACCCCAACCCTAACAACACTAACCCCAACCCTAACAACACTAACCCTAACAACACTAACCCTAACAACACTAACCCCAACCCTAACAACCCTAACAACCCTAACAACACTAACCCTAACAACATTAACCCCAACCCTAACAACACTAACACCAACCCTAACAACACTAACCCCAACCCTAACAACACTAACCCTAACAACATTAACCCCAACCCTAACAACACCAACCCCAACCCTAACAACACCAACCCAAACCCTAACAACACTAACCCCAACCCTAACAACACTAACCCTAACAACACTAACCCTAACAACACTAACCCCAACCCTAACAACACCAACCCCAACCCTAACAACACTAACCCCAACCCTAACAACACCAACCCCAACCCTAACAACACTAACCCCAACCCTAACAACACTAACCCTAACCCCAACCCTAACAACAATTACCCTAACAACACTAACCTTAACAACACTAACCCCAACCCTTACAACACTAACCCTAACAACACTAACCCTAACCCTAACACTAACACTAACCCTAACACTAACACTAACACTAACACTAACTCTAACACTAACACTAACACTAACCCTAACCCTAACACTAACCCTAACACTAACACTAACACTAACCCTAACCCTAACACTAACCCTAACACTAACCCTAACCCTAACACTAACCCTAACACTAACCCTAACACTAACCCTAACCCTAACACTAACCCTAACACTAACCCTAACACTAACCCTAACCCTAACACTAACCCTAACACTAACCCTAACCCTAACACTAACCCTAACCCTAACACTAACACTAACCCTAACCCTAACACTAACCCTAACCCTAACACTAACCCTAGCACTAACCCTTCATCACAGGGAGCAGGAGGAGTTGCCCTTAGAACACACTCACATGTATAGCAGGCTTATAGTACGGTACCCACACACACACACACACACACACACACACACACACACACACACACACACACACACACACACACACACACACACACACACACACACACACACACACGATGCCAGGTGTTCCTGTGCATTTGCAACTCAACTCATCAGCCGAACACACATACATCTTTATTCATGTCGTTACACATATATATAATAAATAAAACAATTATATCTATAGATACACTCTGCAGAGCTGTGCACATTTTAACAGCCCGGTGATAAAATCTGCCCCCTGACTCGGCAGAGTGTGAGTGTAGGGGGTGGGGGTGATTTGGGGGGCGGGGGGGGCTTGGTGGTGGGGGCTGGAGGAGGTGGGGGTGACGGTGGAATTCCTATAAGGGGTTTGCAGGACCGCTCCAGGGCACAATGAGCACTTTGTCCGGGCAGGGTAGCGGGCCGGGGGCGGGGCCTCGGGCCGGGGGCGGGGCCTCGGGCCGGGGGCGGGGCCTCGGGCCGGGGGCGGGGCCTGAGATCGCTCTACAGAGGGGTTCGACTCCAGCTTGCTGCCTGCGTTCACTCTCTCCTTCTGCTGTTCCTGTTACTGTACCAACCGCGATATATTGTTGCTCTTTCTTCTGACAAATGTACTTATTGTAAGTCGCTCTGTAAGCGTCTGCTAAATGCCCTGAATGTAAATGTTATTCATCGTGGAAGTGTTTTGGTAATTAATATGATTGTCATCGTAGTAGTTATCCCAATCGATTTGTGTTGTCATTACAGGTATTGTGTCCCCATGCAATCGAGGTGGAAATTTATGTTCAATTCAGTGAGCGTTCTAATTAAAAAAGGTGATTACAATGGGTGGTGTGTTTGTGTGTGTGTGTGTGTGTGATAACACACACACACACTCTCTGACAGGGCTGGCAGGAGCTGTGAACCGGACTGTGTTATGAGACTCTGCAGAGGTCATCTCAGGTTAGCCCCACTCCATACGACTCTCACGTGATCGCAGTACAGGTTCGTGAGCATTCCGTACTCCTTCCTGCCGGAACGTTAAGCTGTGTCAACAGACGTTTCCGCCTTTGTGTCGGCGGCTCTCACTCGGACCGACGACCCGGA
>NC_136953.1:16373460-16382170 GCF_949987615.1 Pollachius pollachius
AAGGAGCCCCCGCGCTCCCAGACCCCTATTGGACCCAGATGTTGACCGGAGCGTCCAATTTTGATAAGTGGCATAATGATTACCATTATACAGTGGGTAATTTTATATCAGCGCACCACAAAGTCAAAGCTCTCTCCCCCACTCGTTTTTCTATCTTGTTTTTTGTTTTTTTTTAATGATGACCAAACGAGCTCCGGTTGGCGCCGACGGCCAGGTGTGTTCCTTTCTGATTTTGCCGCCATTTCTGCGTTGTTTTACTCCCCCCGTCCCTTCCCCCCCCCCCTCCCTTCCCCCCCCCACACCGACGCCATCTTGGCTCTAGGAACAGAAGGGCCCGGTGTCTTGACCCACCTCTTCCCAAAAAGGCAACGCTCACACTTTTCATCACGTATTATTCATATCATTCAGTGCGCCGGTGTGGCTGACCTTCGACCTTTGACCCCGGCTCACAGGCAGTGCCGGTGCGGCTCTGTGCGCCCTCGTTGCCGCGGAGTGGCGGGCCCCGGGGGCCCGCCCCGTCACGCGGTGGGCGGGGAGGTGAGGTAATTCGGCTTAATTGGCACATTAGCGTGTCCTCAGCCTCCATCTGGGTCCTCAATCCCATTAGCAGAGAGCTTATTAAGCTGAGAGCTTTAGACGGCGTGACTCCCTGACCCCTGCCGCCGGCTTACCTCGGCTGACCCCCACCCCCCCATCGGCCGTCCCGGGACAGGCCCGGGCGGGAGGGGGCGGCACTGCGGTGCTGCACCGGGGTCTGGCCGGTACCGCAGTGTACTGTACGCTACCACTGTACTGTAGTGTACTGTACTGTAACGTAATGTACTGTACTGTACTGTAACGGAATGTAGTGTACTGTACTGTAACTTAATGTACTGTACTGTACTGTACTGTAACGTAATGTAGTGTACTGTACTGTAACTTAATGTACTGTACTGTAACGTCATGTACTGTACTGTACAGTACTGTAACGGAATGTAGTGTACTGTACTGTAACTTAATGTACTGTACTGTACTGTACTGTAACGTAATGTAGTGTACTGTACTGTAACTTAATGTACTGTACTGTAACGTAATGTACTGTACTGTACAGTACTGTAACGGAATGTAGTGTACTGTACTGTAACTTAATGTACTGTACTGTACTGTACTGTAACGTAATGTACTGTACTGTAACTTAATGTACTGTACTGTACTGTAACGTAATGTACTGTACTGTACTGTACTGTAACGGAATGTAGTGTACTGTACTGTAACTTAATGTACTGTACTGTACTGTAACTTAATGTACTGTACTTTACTGTACTGTAGCGTAATGTACTGTACTGTACTGTAACGGAATGCAGTGTACTGTACTGTACTGTAACGTAATGTAGTGTACTGTAACGTAATGCATTGTACTGTACGGTACTACTGTACCATACTGTATTGTACTGTATGGTACTACTGTACTGTAATGTAATGTACTGTACGGTACTGTACTGTACTGTAATGTACTGTACGGCGCTGTGCCGTTCGGCAGTGTCCCGTGGCGGACTGTTTGAACTGCACCGCTGGACCAGACTCCCCGCAGCGGGCTGCTCCATGAAGTTCATTCATTCCGTTTTAAACACGCTCACTCAATAAAAACGCAGTACCTCCGTGATCCAGGTGATGTAGCCAGCAAGCAGGTAACCAGTCAGGCAGGTAACCAGGTGGGCAGGTAACCAGGTAGGCAGGTAACCAGGCGGGGAGGTAGGCAGGTAACCAGGCAGGCAGGTAACCAGGTAACAAGGTGGGCAAGTAACCAGGCAGGCAGGTAACCAGGCAGGCAGGTAACCAGGTAACAAGGTGGGCAGGTAACCAGTTAGGCAGGTAAGCAGGCAGGCAGGTAACCAGGTATGCAGTCGGGCAGGTAAGCAGGTAACCAGGCAGGCTGGTAAGCAGGCTGATAACCAGGCAACAGGCCAGCAGGCCGTTGTGAAGTAGGCAACAAGCGGCAGGCAGTCGACGTCCGGATCGACAAAGCGAGTTTGAATCCAAACAAGTCAAAGTCCTTTCAAACCTTTTGAACTCTCTCCTCTCCAGCTCATACAGCCACAGTTGTCTGGTTAAATTGATCTAACTAACTAACTTAACTAAACTAACTGAAGTAGTGAAGTGTAAAGCTTATACTGATACAGATCTATAGCCTTCAGCATCTTCCAATGTGTTTCTTTGTCACACAAACAAACCAACATGTGCTGAACCCCCTTTGTGATTTCCTGTGTACCCTTCAAAATAAGAGTGTATGTGCTTCCTGTCGTTTTTCAAAATAAAGTGTCCTTCTATATCAATAAAAATAAAGTGTTGTATTTATACATGATTCAGACATGGCTCCACTACAGAAGGCTGTGCCACCCTCAGTGTAAGGTAATGTACCGGGCCTCAATCCTCAGGGATTGGGGCATCAAAGCGTGTTGGAGCTCGGGGTCATGAGACCGATCGCTGTGGAGACGAGAAGGGACAGTGTTCTGGGAATCAGAAGATCAACCAAATCCAATTAGTGGGATACCCCCGCCTTATCTCGGTCAGCCTGTCCTACTTAACTCACCACAACACAAGTGTCCGCTGACCCACTCGGAATCAGTCATTATTTATTTAGAGTTTCCTATTAAGTATATTTAGAGCTGCTTGATTTCTGATCGTTTAGCAGATACTGTTATCCGAGATGACTTGTTTTGGTTTCTTTAATGAGCAGGCGGGCCTGAGGGTGCCTTAGCTGGGGACGGGACGCAGGGGTGCTCACTTAGGAGATCTGGGATAGGAATCACACCACACACCAGACTGCACGGCACCCATTAGGGTTATTAGTAAAATATATGATCAAACTTTGAATAAGGGTCCATTGATGAACCATTAGGTATCATTAACTACAGCAGTAGCAAGCATTAGGTAACGGTTAATGAACAGCTGACGAAGGGGCTCGTTATTGTTTTCTGTTGCTGTTCATGTTTACCAAGGGGTTCATTTATAGTTTATTGAATAAGGTCAGGGTTAACCCTAACTCTAACCCCATATGCTAATGCTATACGATGATGCTTATGACTGCATCACCTAAGGTTAATTCATGGTTGATTAAGGGTAACCACACACATAATGAACAGTAACTCCGGACACAAAGAAGCGCAGGGGAGAGCTGGGTTTTCTTTTTTTGTAGCATAGCTCATTTTATTGTTTAAACAGTTTTGCATAGGAAATATATCCACTTCCAGTAATTGACTGCAGTAAAAACAGCTGCTAGCAGTATAGGTTGGATATAACAGTAACAATCACAAATAGGTTGAGCCTTTATTTACACTGATTTTTAATCTTGTGGCAATTTTAGCCCCTGCACCAAATGTAACAAGCTGGAAGGCCTGGCCTTCCTACTGCTCGCTGTTTAAAAAAAAGAAAGGAAAGAAAAAAACAAACGAAAACAAAATGGATGTTAAAAGAAGGGATATCAAGGCCTTGCTATACAGTGGACGAAAACAAGAACTGCTTTCCGATAAAAACAAATGAACAAAAGAAAACATCCTCTAAAACGTACATTCAGATACATACATAGACCTCTGCCCCCACGGCAGTGTTACTACGACAACTACTGGAGGACTGTCGGACACACTATTTTGTTGTGGTGGCGTTGCTGTTGTTGTTGTTTGTTTGTTTGCTGTCGCTCGGTAAAAAATAAAAACATCCCGACGTGATTGGTGGAGAAAATGGCGTGCGTGCGCAGAGGGAGGTAAAAGTGCCACAAGACAACCGGAGCGGAAAAAAACAAAAGTAAAATCAAACGAAGCGATCAGTTGATCGACCCTGCGTAGGAAGCCATTGAGAAACAAAATGGTGGCAGTGAAAGATTTAATCGATGCACTCCATTCCGCGCCTCCTCCCCTTTAAAATGAATGACAACCCCCTCCACCTATCCCGTCCGAGCAATGTCGCTAGGCTAGATACTCAATAAACAAATCGGCCAATATACGCTAAACATCCCAACACACACACGGACAAATAAGATTAAATCGAAGGGTTTGACATCTCAAACAGGCACTGCAAATCTCTGTTTGTTGTTCTGGTTGTTGTTTCTTTGCCGTTCTTGCGGCAAATGTTCCATAAAAATGCTGGTTTTTCACGATTTTTACAATAACCTCGGTCCCATGCTAGCATCACTTGCAGCGTGTGAAACGTTTGTGTATTGCTCATGTCAAAGTGAAAAATAAAAGTTTTTAGCGAAAGCATTTTTACCTAGGTGTGTGTTGGTTCTGCCAGGATGTCTGACGTTTAGTGATAGTATCAACACAAAGAAAACAGTTAAATCAAAACAGCGATATTGCATGCGTGCCACAAAACCCCTCCTTGCATAATAAGTGTACTGGATCAGAATGCAATAATACTCTTAATTCATAATAATAATAATAATAATACAAATACTAATAAAACAATACTCTGAGAGTTCAAGGTGAGGGGAATATGAACGTGTTTACTCGTGGCTTTTGAAGCCGTGAATCGGTTATCGGACTTAATATTGGCAGGCACATCGGGGTGGGGGGGAGGGTAGGGTCGGGGCTTTAAGCTGCAAAAAATAACACATTTCCCACACCCCAACAGTGTCCTAATACATGCGGTCTACCTGTCTGCAGAGAGGGCCACGACGCTGAGACGCTTCAGCCGGGCCGGTAGATTTGTAAAGAAACCTAACAGAAATGAACTGACAAACCGTGCACTTTAGAAGTGTGGGTGACGATTGGTTTTACCTACAGGGCATTTAGGTATACAGGGTTAGGGTTATGAACCTAAACAATACTTAGAAATGAGAATGAAACCGCGATGGCTTGTACTAGCCGTCGTGTTGTTCTCACATCCTCTCTCAACAATAACAGTGATAATTATCATTACTGTTATTATGATGGTTAAATTAATGGACATGATGAGGATTTGGCTAATGGTAGCCAGCTGAGCTAACTGGGATGTCACCAGCGGCCATTTGAACTCATCCAATAGGATGCCATTGAAATGGGTTGAATGACATCATACCTTCGCCCCTCCCCCTCATGCTACGTTTAACTCAAAGTCAACATCAGGTCTTGTTGGACAAGAAATTCATGAGCAATAGTCATAATTAAACAAAACAGAATTAGCGTGGTAGATGCCTGCACAGAGATAATTATATTCATTATTAATTCGTACAAGTGCTTTCCAAAATAGAAAAATGCAAAACATGTTTTAACAATAAAAGACAAAAAGCCTTCATTAAGGTTTCTTTTAGACATATGGATGTGAATAAAATACATTAAATTTTTACAAGCAGGAATCTAACGACTGGCGAAATCTTTTCGAGACTAAATATTTAGGGACACCAGGAGAGTTCTAACTCAAATCCACTCCCATCAAAAATGATAATGATAATAAAAAAACTAAGAATTAATTTTTCCTAAAATGGAATTTATTCACGTTCCCCAGAATTTAAACAATATTTAGATATAAGGGCTTCAGAGAGGAAGAACCAACATAAAAATATACAGTGTACAAACTCCTTATTTAATAGAAATAGACCCTCTTCTTCATCCGCTGTGTGAGGTCGGAGTCACACCTACATACAGAGCACAACACTATGTGAACAAAGACCTCACGCACCCAGGCACACACCCACAACCCACACACACACACACACACACACGTACACAAGCTGCCGAAGCAGTTGTTCTGACACCATAGACCACTGCAATGACACAACCATGATATTTACCTTTATGTACAGTCAGCACGTCCCAAGCACACACACACACACACACACACACACACACACACACACACACACACACACACACACACACACACACACACACACACACACACACACACACTTAAGTGGGGCTGCCTGGGCAAAGCACTCCATAGTTTTCCTCAACACAACAGAAAGAGAGAAGACCCCAAAGGTTGACCAGTGCACGTGAGACCTGGGGACCCTTTCCTCTGCTAACAGAAGGGGGTGGTGAAAGAGAGGCGGAGCTTGGCTTGAGTTTCTATTGATTGTTTGATTATTGATCGATTGATTCGTTTTAGTTCCTGCACACACCACAGGCGCTGCTGGTTGACCTGACTCAGAGACGCTTTCAGACACTCAGGTCGGTGGGGGGGGGTAGATAAAAGTGCACACAGGTGTGTTTCATGAGGACGCGGCTCCTTGCATAACAGGTGATTTTCTTTTCTTTTCGACGGGTTTGCCGGGGAGAGATCGTAACTTGATTCACACGCAGATCTCTACGTGTTCGAACGAAGCCCTGCGACATGCCTGAGTGATTACGTTCAAGACACGACTTTGAAGAGACGACCGGGGGGTGGGGAAACGGGTAAGATTGCCTACGTGCTAATTTAAGTGCTATTTATAAAGAGATTATATTTTTATGACATTTTTCTGGGGACATATTAATTCTAGCCGAGTCACCGAGAGATACAACGACTATCACGAGCTGTGACCGGCCTTCTATGCTTACGAATTAAGTCCCTAAGTCTCCGACAACGGAGACGACGTCGCTGGTGTGTGTATGCGTGTGTGAGAGTGTGTGTGTGTGTGTAAACTTAGTGCATCGGTCGTGTGTGTGTGTGATTGTGACCGGGTCGCTGGGTCGCACGCCGCCAGACAGGAAGTGGGTCTGCGTGTGTTTTGTAAGGCATCTACTTGGGAGGGAGGTGGGGGGATGTAGTGTGTGTGAGTGTGTGTGTGTGTGTGTGTGTGGAGGGGTGGTGGGATGGCATCGAGCCAATCAGCCGTCGATCTCGTTACATGGTTTGAAAAAATACCCCAGTTAATTCCTATTTTTTTCTGCTGATGTTTGTTTTCGTTTCCTACAAATGATTGTCATACTCAAGCCAAGACTTCCCTCATGCGGGAACCGAAACATTTAAAACGTGAATGAGCTTGGTCAAAGGGTCAAGCACTGGCACCCATTTTCTTTTTAAATAGACAAGCAGTTCAGAACTGATCGACTACCTGCCCTTCCCCCACCCAGCCCATAATACCCTATTTCAATATACACCCGCCCGTATTCTGTCCATAATCCTAGGCCTACCGATCAGAAGAGAAACAATAATAACAACAAAGACCTCGCTGAACACTGCTAAGACAGCGTTCACCACTTTGGTCAATAAAACAAAAAAAGAATAATAATATAAGTCCAAATCAAAACACCCACAACAACATCAACGTTACAACAGCAACAACAACCGCATCAACAAAATAAATGCAATTACAATATCGTCTATCTCCAAACTAGCTTCTAATATTCGACTCTTCTAAAAGCACTACCTACATAGGCAAAAGTTGGTATTGCATAATTTTCATAAATCTGAATTCCACCCTCCACAATAGTAACTGGAAGATGAGCAAAATGAAGCATTGAACGAAATAAAAGATGAAAACAAAGATGATAAGGTCATTAGAAAAACTCCACCAAAAATACTGAAAACAAAATATTGATTGATTACAAACTTGTCAGATCGGCGACTATACAAAGCCTTGATATGCAATGTAATTGTGAGATAGAGTATTAAATGAAAGGTAAAAATCAACAATTTCATTCAGAGTACAAAACAATTCTTATCGTAAAAATGTTATTTTTTTTCTATAATGATAATAAATGCAGCGAAAACAAAAAAAAAGAGGAAAAAAACTGGTGAAGGGATGAATCTGGGATCCAAAGGCAAGGCACGTTATGCAGACTGTACGTCTTCGTGCAAATTAAGAGTACTGGGCGTCCTATTCGTCAATATCGCTGGACTGAAGAGGCATTGGCTGTGAACATGCCGTGCACGAAATGTTTACAAATTTCAAGGGAATAATATTTTTTTTGCTGTTTTTTTCTCTCTTTTTTTTACAACTTTCGTTTTTAGAATTGACCTTCCTATAGTGTCGGACTGAGGCCTACGCAGACGTTGGTGTCCCCTAAATGAACAAATTGCATTCGCTTTTTAACTGTAAACTGAAGCTTTCAAAGCCGGCAGCTAAACGCGTGTGTTTTCCACCGCATTGTGAAAACAGAAAACCCAATGCCATTGTTTTTCTTACACACATTGTGTGGTACGTTTTTTTCTCTTTTTTCTCTTTACTTATGTTCTGATATTTTTGATCCACAATAAATTAAAAAAGCTCCCATTACAATGGGCAGGGCTCAAATTCAAGTGCTGTTTATCGCTCAGCGCTGCACAATAGCTTAAGCACACTCGCCTTCCGCTGTCTTTCGGAAATCGACGTCTGTTTTTTTTCATCAGGATATGTTGCTGAAATTCAATTCAAATCCTCTTGGAAACGTTTTACGTTTAGTTTTTCCATGGAAAAAACGACTTATCAATCCCCGTTCCTTTAGAGTCTTGGGGCTCACAGACTGATAGCTTCCCTTCAAAAATTAAATTGCACTTGCCTCTTTCGAAATTTTAACTCTCTGCCTTTTTAAAACCTTTTCCAAAGGAGAATTCTTCTAAGAGGGGCCAATAATCGTAAGTCTAACTTAGCGTTTCGTTGTTGTCTGTCTATTTTCGTTGTTGTCTGTCTATTTTAGAACCACAAAACGCCGCCGGGTGAGTTCTAAACTCGGACCGCAAATGTTTACATTGAACGTTAGAAAGCAGTAAAGGATAAAACAAGTCAACACATCTTTTTTTTTTCGTTTTAGCAAAGTCCTATCACAGTAAACTCTAACAGAAGTGGAACAGGGGG
>NC_136953.1:16382370-16387370 GCF_949987615.1 Pollachius pollachius
CATTTTAAATCGCTTTTGCCAATAAATAATATCAATAATGATCATTTGGTTTCCAGATCCAAATCAATATCGTATCTGAAAAGGTTAACTGATTAGTTTAGACTTGTTAAATAGCAGAAAAACAATCGCACACAAAAAGACGGATTACTAAATTAACACAACCTCCAGGATGCAGTATTCCCTGCATCCTGCTGTATTCATGGCATCCTGCTGTATTCATCCTGCCGTACTCATCCTAACCCTATTCCCTGCATCCTGCCGTATTCATCCTGCCGTATTCCTGCATCCTGCCGTACTCATCCTACCGTATTTCCCTTCATCCTGTCGTATTCACTGCATCCTACCGTATTCACTCCTATAACCCAACTACTGTGAAGGGAAACTATTATTTCTATATTTCTTTTATATTATAAACTATTATAAACCATTATGCCTGAGCTCTATTGTCCTTCTGCACTCCATCTAATGTTTAATTTATTCAAACTGCCACGTGCTGCACTTTGGTCCGCAGTGACGGCCACACGGCGAGGAGTCACTCTGGATAAAAGCGTCCGCTAAACGTACGTCATATGTCCCCCCCCCCCCCCCCCCCCCCCCCCCCCCCCCTCACCTTGGGCGATGAAGGAGGAGCCGGCGGCGGCGTTGGTGGTGGTGTGGGGCCGGGGCGTAGACGCAGGAGCGCGGTGGGGCCAATGGAGCCGCGTCGCCATGACGCCGGGGTGGGCGGTGTTGTCGAACTCCGAGTCGTCCGTGCCCACCAGGGTGTAGGGGTCCTCTTCGTCCTCCTCATCCTCTCGTCTTCTTCGTTGCGTGGGGGGATAGCAGACACTAAAGAGAGGAGAACTGGTTGAACTGGGAGAACTGGGGTCTAGCGACTTCTGACCGCATCCTCAGGTCAAACCCAGTCTATGTATCATAGATTTCCGGACCCATTTTGTCCTTTTGTCCTTCCCTTACGATGACAGTAACGAAGAGCCGGTTCACTTTCTGAGCCGATACCTGCATCGGTATCACTAACGTATACTGCCTAAAATGCAGTATACGCATACGATGTATCGGTATTGAACAACTCTAGATTAGCTCCCAACCTATTTAATAATTAACTTTGTATGCTTTACGTCCAGCGGGCGACCGACTCACCCGGCGGCGCTCATCAGTTCGTAGAAGTCGTCGTCCGCGCTCCCCTCGCCCTGGTGCATGATGGGTAAAAATGGAACAGATGGCATGAGATCACACGGCATCAACATGGATTCATGATCACATTCTCCTGGTGATGTTAAGGGGTGTCTACAGGCTCCCCCCCCTTCCCTTTAAACAGTGTATAATCTAATACACCGTTCACATCACACACACCGACCACTTAAGATCAGACTGAAAAGAGGTTATGAGCGGACGAGACTGTGAGTTAGATATTATCAAATCCTCTGGTTTCCTTTTCAGAAACCGAACGTAACCTGTATTTTCCCCATTAGTGTGTTTTTTTTTTAACCATATTAATGTGCTATGAGACAATAAACAAGCACCATAAAATAAATTCTGATGGTAGATTCAGGTTAGTGTGTGAAGCTAGCCTCCCATATCTTAACTGTCTCTCTCTCTGTCTTTCTCCTAGTCTCTCTCTCTCTCTCTCTCTCCCTCTTTCTCTCTCGGTCTCTCTCGCTCTCAGTCTCTCTGTCTCTCTCGGTCTCTCTCACTCTCAGTCTCTCAGTCTCTCGGTCTCTCGCTCTCTCAGTCGCTCTCTCTCTCTGTCTTTCTCCTAGCCTCTCTCTTTCTCTCTCTCTCTCTCTCTCTCTCATCTCTCTCTCTCTCTCTCTCTCCTCTCCCCACAGTCACAGCCCGTTTGTCTTGTGCTGTGTACAGTGTGAGACTATCAGCTAATAACATGTTGAAGGACAGAGCAGGGCCTAATCAGCGTGATTAACCAATCACACGCAGCCACCCCCCCCCCCCACACACACACACACACACACACCCTTCTGGCCCTTGTTAGAAATACTACCTTTCAGTGTTGTTCATTTTTTCACTAGTAGAGACACACACACCCTTCTGGCCCTTGTTAGAAATACTACCTTTCAGTGTTGTTCATTTTTTCACTAGTAGAGAAGATATTTGGTGGGAGAAAAAACAATTAATTCGCTCTTTTACAGCTGCAATGTTGAACGTGTATACAAATATATTCTCTTGTATTTTTTTTTTAACTTTTTCTCTCATTTCTTTTTCTTTGTCCCCAATATTTGTAATTCTTATTGTGTGTCTTGTACTTCCACACGATTCCCTCATCTTTGATGGTCGTCTCCTCTGGTCTACACCGAAGCAGACGCACAGCGAGATGTCCAGCACCAATCAACATCGACGTGTGCACCTCCTCTCAGAGAACCGCTGTATGTATTATTCCTCTCAGAGAACGCTGGGGATAATTGGTGGTGTCCCGGCGCCGTGGGTGTAGTTCGTCAGCTCTTCTTTTGTCTGACTGCAAACAAAACGTCTCTATTTCATTGAAACCCTCCCTCCCTCCCTCCCGCACCGCTAACACCCGCATCCCTCCACCGCAAGCGCCGCGACGGCTCCTGTCAAAACTCCCAGCGCATGAATAAAAACGCACTCTGCACAACGCACACACGGTCACTCTGTTGTGCGTACAAACAGGCCGGAGCCGTGCGCCCAGTTTCCAGGCAACCCGACCGCAGGACTAAAGAAAAACACGTTTCAACGCTCTCTCTCCCGGCTCCCGGACTGCTGGATGTGTCAGTCAGCACTCAGAGGGTACCGGAGTGTTTTTAATTGTCCGGCAATTGAAAAGCAAACAGATTTAATTCCCGTGCAACAAGATATTATTTTATCATCAAACACAGAACTGGGTTCTCTTGCAGTGAATGTGTTGATCGAAATATTGTACATGTGTCTTCATGTACATTTACATTCAGAGCGTTTAGCAGACGCTTCTATCCAAAGCGATTTACAATAAGTACATTTGTCAGAAGAAAGAGAAACAACAACATATCTCTGACAGTACAGTAAGGATGTTCATAGAACCATGTGCCAAGCACTAACCATCACCAGGTTAACCCGTTCCCCGTATACAACACAGACAGCTAGGATAAGATGCTACACAATGCAAAGGACTTTCATTCTTTCCTGTTTTCACTCCTAACAATATCCATTATCGTGGATAAATATGTTTTCGCACAACAACACAACACAACGTCCGTGGCAACAGCATCAACAACATACAAAACTATGAGGGAGTGAACCGCCTGGCCTTACTCATCCATGCTGGCAGCATAAGTCAAGCCACACCACCGCCCCTCCAACCAGCCAGCTTTCTTCTTACATGGCTGACAAGTCCTCAAGCCCCAAAGCCACACAAGCACACATCGTGCCAGCGCGGCTTGAAGGAGCGAGTAGGAGAAGAGAGAGAGAGAGAGAGAGAGAGAGAGAGAGAGAGAGAGAGAGAGAGAGAGAGAGCGAGAGAGGACTTCCAGGCCAGTGTGTTTTTGGGCCACAAAGCATCGGCCTCTGGCTGGGGTAATATGCACAAGGAGAACAGAGGAGGAATCAATCGAGACATGAACGACTGACCAAACTTGCTTCAGTACGGCCTGAGGTATAGGAGCAGTCACTCTGTTGAATCACACAGCGGGTCTTTGATGCAGTGCTACACAGAAGCCCTTTGAAGAGGTCTGAAAACATCTGTTTAGTGGCTTTCCCCGCTGTTGCTGACTGTACTATTCAAACCTTAAACAAATATTAAACAAATAGTCAGAGTGAGGATAGACCTGGCTGGCCACAGACGAGCCGTACAGCCCACGAGCAAACAAACATCACATGCAAACGAGGTTCCCTGGCCTGGAGAGTTAACTAACTACAATCATTACAACCCGAGCTCGTACTCTAAAGATACCTTAAGGTGAAAGCAGATGAATTCAACCTTCTACCTCGTTAGCCATTCAGAAACTCAACAAAGTATGCAAAAGAAATCGTTTTGTTTTGCTCAATCCAGAGATCCACCTACTGCAGAATGAAACCACATCTCTCTCCTCTGATTGGAGAGAAATAATCACGTTAGAGATGCAAAACACACTCCGAATGCCGCTTCACTTTGTCATGATTACAAATTGCTGAACCACCGAAACACACTGAGCGCGCGAGCGTGTGCGTGTGCATTTGTGCGCGTTCGTCTGTATGTGTGTGTGAGCACAGAGTGAGCTTGTTTTTGCTCTCTCCTCCTCCGATCGCGCGTTGCACTTCGAATCGCTCCTGAGAGACGCCAGTCCCCCGCTGGAAAGAGGTAATTAACCAAGCGGTGGCGGCGGCGGCATGCAGATTAGCATAGCCGCGCACGGCTCGCGTGAGCGACTCAGCGCGTGAGGAACGGGGGAGCCATCCATCCGGCCGTTATTGATTTATTGAGCTGCTCCACTGACGGCCCAATCAGGGACGCGTGAGTAATTGGGGGTCTGGGACAGGGGCCCAACTTAACTGGCGAGTTAATGAAACGCTTGTGCTAACGGAGGCTAGCCCAAGCCCGCTAACTACATGCGGGTGCAACACACGACGCACACGTCCTCGTTGTGTTATTGCCCACGACTTTGTTGTACGGTGTATGAAGACGGAAACGCAACGGATCATATAAACAAATTATGATCAGTGTACCTGACTTCCTGAGTCGTGTACCCCATTCCAGCACCCCCCCCCCCCCCCCCCCCACCCCAGTCCAGCGCCTCCTTCCCTGTCAGACATCACCCCCTCATCCTGTTCTGCGTGCTCTCTCCTGCAGCCATGCGATCAAACCACCGCACTCCATCTGCGATCGCTTCCAATTAGCCGGGGGGGGGGGGGGAGGCACGACGGAGCAGCTGCTGCAGTGTCTGCACTCAGGTTGATCCTCCGCGGGGCCACGGCGGGGCCCTCGGTGGCTCTGTAGATCCAGCGTGTACGTGTCGGTGTAAACGTGTTGCGCGGGTACCTGTGACGGTACCGGGATATCAGCCACACCCGGT
>NC_136953.1:16392370-16424152 GCF_949987615.1 Pollachius pollachius
TAAGCAGTCAAAACACAGCTCCGTCTGTCCAAGACTCAAGACTCAAGACCCACCTGTTCATTTACATTCACATTTACATTTAGGGCATTTAGCAGACGCTTTCATCCAAAGCGACTTACAATAAGTGCATTTGTTACAATAAGTACATTTGTCATAAGAAGTGAAACAATATATCGCTGTCGGTACAGTAAAGATGTTCATAGAACCAAGTGCAAGTATAACAATCGCTAGGCTAACCCATTCCCCGTGTAAAGCAACGATAGCAGCTTCTGTAGATGCTACACAATTAAGTACCTTGAATAAGTGCAATGTACAAGTGCCAGGACGTACAACATTCAATGGTGGCTGTGCATTGGTTTCTATGCAGAGTCGAGGTGAACTCTTAATGTACACTCTTATTGTATGGTGTACGTCCTGACACTTAATGTACACTCTTATTGTATGGTGTACGTCCTGACACTTAATGTACACTCTTATTGTATGGTGTACGTCCTGACACTTAATGTACACTCTTATTGTATGGTGTACGTCCTGACACTTAATGTACACTCTTATTGTATGGTGTACGTCCTGACACTTAATGTACACTCTTATTGTATGTTGTACGTCCTGGCACTCAAAAATAGTACTTAGCATCATACTTAGTATCCTAGCTGTCTGTGTTGTCTACGGGCAATGGGTTAACCTAGAGATTGTGAGTGCTTGAAACTGGTTTCTATGAACATTCTTTCTGTACCGACAGTGATATATTGTTGATTCTCTTTCTTCAGACAAATGTACGTATTGTAAGTCGCTTGGGATAAAAGCGTCTAAATGTAGATGTTAATGTTCAGCACCATAAATTAACAATGGTGGACTTTTATTGAGGTAAAGAATGACCATCCAACATCTAGCATCTTTTACACAAGTTATATCATAGGTTTTATCCAATTTGGCTAAAATATATTCCTAAATAATTCGAAGGAAAATAAAGAACAGAACATCGCTGATTCTTCACGGTGCCAATTACGCGCCACGATGAAACAATTTACACGGTAAACGGTGCGCTTCCCATCGACCGTTCTCAGAGTCCTGGTTTTAAAGAACTTTTATCATTTCTTTTTATATGGCCGTCAGCCTCTTGGCGGGGCTCCGTGTTGGCAGCGGCAGGTGGGTGGGGAGAGATTGCAAGTTCAGCACAAGTCTAGCAATCAGATTGAGTGTTGGAGACAGGCTGTGAGCCGCTAGCTCCTCCGGTGAGAACAGTAAACAGCAGAAGTCCCCGACGGAGGGAACGGAACATGAGTGCTTCTCTACCTGGAGTCCCACCTCAGGGGGAATGGGGGGGTAGCTATGAGCAGTGAGATACAGAGAACCTTAATAGACTCATGACTTGACTATCTACTTGCTAACTTGGTAAACGTAGTTCTAGTGTAAGAAGTAACTACATTAACTACTCCCTGCACTACTTGATCTATTATTAATCTGAGATTTATTTTATCATCTCATTTATTCTATAATTAATTATTATTTCACCATTCAACCGCATAATGGTCGGAATGTAGTCCTCTACTGCAATAGATCACTCCATGTACTGACTATACTGTAGTCTAAGAAAGTAAAGAAACTACAAAGGTTAAGAAACGAAAAAAGCTTCAAAAAGAGATACGATAACGGCTGTCAACGCCTGTCAATCATCTGGGCCATGAGCACCTGACACATGAAGTCCACGGGGTCGGCGGCCTGGGTCAGCAGCTGGCTGATGTCGTCCAGCGGGGTGTAGTACGTGACGTGGGCGGTGTCCACGGCGCGCACGCCGCAGTACAGCGTCACGGCCACCCTCCCGCTGGGGAAGTCTGAGAGCACAGCGACACAGGAGACCGAGTGAAGGGCTGATGACGGTTCCACGTTCACGCAACACAGCGACCATGCAGACGCTTCGACGCAGTCGGGAACCTTTATGGTGCTGAGTCGGGTTTTAGTGAGCGGACCAATCACAGCCCTTGATGCTGCGTCGCCTCGCCCTTGCGGTGGACGCAAGGAGGGTCCGCAAGGACGTGAGGGGTCCGTGGCCCCCTTGCGTTGCGTGAATTTGGGACCATAATCAGCCCTTTAGCCGGACAGCTAATGCACAGAAACATTGATCGATAACATGCTCATCTTTTTGTGCTATGTGAAATAAAAAGTCGACGGCAGCGTTCATAATAAAAGCAGGATATAGAAATGATTGAATTATGAGAGAAGGATTACATCAGTTATGGAAATTAATTGAATTAACTCACGCGAAGAGAAAGAGGTATTATTTTGACCAGCTGTCACAGTGATACAACTCAAAAGACAATATGAGCTAATTAAACCATTAATTACAATACTGGTCTTTATGCATCACTTTTAGTGTCAATTTCCTCAACCTTCCTTCCTACGGTTTTCATATCTACATCTGGAGAAGGGTCCCTCACCCTCTCACCTGGGGGGGGGGCTGACCCTCACCCTCTCACCTGGGGGGGGGGGCTGACCCTCACCCTCTCACCTGGGGGGGGGGGGGGCCTGACTCTCACCCTCTCACCTGGGGGGGGGGCTGACCCTCACCCTCTCACCTGGGGGGGGCTGACTCTCACCCTCTCATCTTGAGGGGGGGGGGGGTTGACTCTCACCCTCTCCCCTGGGGGGGGGCTGACCCTCACCCTCTCACCTGGGGGGGCTGACTCTCACCCCCTCCCCTGGGGGGGCCTGACCCTCACCCCCTCACCCCCTCCCCTGGGGGCCTGACCCTCACCCCCTCACCCTCTCACCTGGGGGCCTGACCCTCACCCCCTCACCCTCTCACCTGAGGGGGGCCTGACCCTCACCCCCTCACCCTCTCACCTGGGGGGGGCTGGACCAGCAGCACGTGTTGGTCCCAGCGCTGGGCCCTCACTCTCACGCTGTGCCCGTGGCGCTGGGTGAACTCCAGCTCCACGTCCCCGTCGCCCGCCGCCGCTGCCGCCGCATCTCTGAGCAGAACAAACATCTCCCCGGAGCCCTGCGCAGACAGACACTCTGTACCCCCTGGGTCGTGGAGGGGGGCTGGAGGAGACAACAGGCCTCCGGCCCCCGGAGGCCTTACATTTGAGTTCACCTTAACACAACATTTACATTCTTTGATCCAAAGCGACCTACAGTAAATCGCTGTCGGTACATTGTAAGGGCCAAGCACTCGCCGTCACTAGGTTAACCCATTACCGTATACAACAGAGACAGCTAGGATGAGACGCTACGCAATGCTAAGGCCTCTTAGCATTGCCCTGGTGCCTACGCTCTCTTGTGTTCAAGATAAACCGGACGGTTTTCAGCAGCTCAGAGATTCATATTTCATGACGGGACGATGCAATGATCGACCATGATGTATCACTGTCAGTACAGTACAGAGACACAGAGTAAACTGAGAGCCTCACCCCACAGGGAACTCTGAGCGGGACCACCCGAAGGCCATGGGGGGGTCCGGAGGCCCGTGGCGAACCCGTGCCCCAGGTCTCGGGCCTGGGCTTGGCCGTGGTTACAACTGCAGAAAAACAGCGTGATAGAAATGTGTCATTTCCTCGAGTTGTGCAAGTCTGTCCTCAGAGAGAAGTGCCAGTAATGCATGAGTCACATCAGAGAAGGGGTCAGAGATAACGCCCAAATGTCCTGCTACCGTTTGAATGCTGGTGCTTTATTGTGCACGGGCGGGTACAATAACGAGGCTGTAATATGCCAAATAGAGAAATTTTATAATCACATCCTCAAAATATGTCATAACTCATCCAGCTTCTCTCCTAAAAGAAACACCTACAATTAAACAAGGGCTGATGAATGCCGTAGTGTGCTGTTCTTTTTAGCGGGGGGAGAGGAAATAGTTGCCGTATTTGCATCAAATATTGTGCCTCCACTCTGCCTTGATAAAGATATGTTTCAAACGGAGCTCTGTGCTTCTACAGAGTGAGTTTTTTTACACACTTTTACATTTTACATCGGCATCGTTACTACAAAAGGAAACAAACACATTTTTAGAAACCCTCTTTACAAAATTCCTGAATGTTAAGCTTGACTGGAGTACATCCTGTCTTTTGTAACCAGTGACCCCGTGTAAGACCTAACCTTCAGTCCTCCCCAGAAATAGAGAAATAAAGCAGAATCAGCCGTGAAGACGAGATAATTGGTCATTAAGCAGAGGAGACCGTCCAATTATTCTGAAGGGAATGAGCATCGAATCGTTCGGATGTCGAGAACGACGACTCTGTTCTAGGGGACGAAGCGACTTCATGAATATTTTTTGATGAGCAGTTTGAGTAAATAAAAAAAGGCCTTATTTTCCCAGCAGGCCATAGCCCGCTCCCAGAAGGACGCAGTGTTGTGTTGACGGAGGTGTGAGGGTCTCTACGGTGGAGCGAGACGCCGACAGCAGGGTGTCATCTGGGAGGCATGAAGGTCTCACTTACTAGCTACCGCTAGTTCACGCTGACTAGTTAGTCACTTACTCTGAGAAGCAGTCTAAGACATGGTGAAGCAGTTCCCCCAGCCTCCCCCAGCCTCCCTCAGCCTCCCTCAGCCTCCCTCCCCCAGCCTCCCTCAGCCTCCCTCCCCCAGTCTCCCCCAGCCTCCCTCAGCCTCCCTCCCTCAGCCTCCCTCCCCCAGCCTCCCTCCCCCAGCCTCCCTCAGCCTCCCTCCCCCAGCCTCCCTCAGCCTCCCTCCCCCAGCCTCCCTCCCCCAGCCTCCCTCAGCCTCCCTCCCCCAGTCTCCCCCAGTCTCCCCCAGCCTCCCTCAGCCTCCCTCCCCCAGCCTCCCTCCCCCAGCCTCCCTCAGCCTCCCTCCCCCAGTCTCCCCCAGCCTCCCTCAGCCTCCCTCAGCCTCCCTCCCCCAGCCTCCCTCCCCCAGCCTCCCCCAGCCTCCCTCCCCCAGTCTCCCTCAGCCTCCCTCCCCCAGCCTCCCTCAGCCTCCCTCCCCCAGCCTCCCTCAGCCTCCCTCCCCCAGCCTCCCTCAGCCTCCCTCCCCCAGTCTCCCCCAGCCTCCCTCCCCCAGCCTCCCTCAGCCTCCCTCCCCCAGCCTCCCTCCCCCAGCCTCCCTCAGCCTCCCTCCCTCAGCCTCCCTCACCCAGTCTCCCCCAGCCTCCCTCCCCCAGCCTCCCTCAGCCTCCCTCCCTCAGCCTCCCTCCCCCAGACTCCCTCCCCCAGACTCCCTCCCCCAGCCTCCCTCAGCCTCCCTCCCTCAGCCTCCCTCCCCCAGACTCCCTCCCCCAGACTCCCTCCCCCAGTCTCCCCCAGCCTCCCTCCCCCAGCCTCCCTCAGCCTCCCTCCCCCAGCCTCCCTCCCCCAGCCTCACTCCCCCAGCCTCCCTCATGCTCCCCTCAGCTCAACTCTCTATCGACTCACCGCTCGGCGCCTCATTGGTCCTCTCACCCGCTTGTCCGTCGGGGGCGGGACCCCGCGAGCCCCTCCTCCCCGCCCCCCCCCACACCACCTTGACGACGGCGTCCAGGTACTCCTCCGGCCCCTGCTCCGTGGAGACCACCAGGCACTGGTCGGCCTGCAGGGGCACCAGGCCCAGCAGGGGGGCCAGGCCCTCCACGCCGCACAGCAGCACCACCACGCTGGCCGCGGGGGTCAGGACGCGGGACAGGAAGAAGCGCCTCACGCGGCACGGGGACCCGCCCCCCCCTCCGTCCTGCTCCACCTGCTCCACCAGGGCGGGCGTCAGGACCAGCAGCTTGCAGCGGTACCGGGCCAGCGCCAGGGGGTCGTGGAGCTGGCCGGCGGTCACCGTGGCGATGTCGAAGAGGTGGGTGGCGTCGTGGGGCAGCTGGCCGGTGAAGACGGAGTGGAGGTAGGAGGCCCACTGCAAGGCCTCGGGCTCGTAGAGGATCAGCAGGTCCTGGGCTGGGGGGGGGGGGTGGCGGGCGGAGGGCACCACGGTAAGGGGGCTCGGAGTGTGTGTCGCGGTCGACTAACGCCGCGTTCACACACTGTACACGGCCGTCGACGGGGCTCATTGAGTTTGCATGGGGCGCTCTCCAAATGCATTGTGGGTCCGTACGTTCCGTCGGCGTCGAAAAGTTGCGAAATGTTCAACTTTTCAGGCAGCGACGGATCCGTCGGCCAATCGGATCGCGTCCCCCATACCTCAGACACGCCCTCCGTCATCCGTTGACGGACATGTACAGTGTGACCGCGGCGGAAAGCTGTTTACTCTGATGTAGTCTCCAGCTGTTTATTATGGTTTATTCCATTTGAAGAGACATAGTGTCACAGACATAGACACAGGGCAGACGAGTTGGCCTTTGCGTCCGTATGAATGGTGTTATATAAATATCATTATAATTATTATTTACTTATTCCTTACTTTGACCTGAATTAATTTTACTTCAACTAACATTGGTCGAGTCTCGAGTCGTCTGTGAAGTGAACTATTGAATGGCTATGGAATCCCACGCATGTTACATCATATCAGTGAACAACAAGAACACTAACACTGCACCATTATGAAATTCACATTTACATTTAGGACACTTTTATCCAAAGCGATTTATAACCATTAATTCACACATTCACACACCGACGGCGGCAGAGTCAACAATGCAAGGCAACGGCCATCAGGAGCAGTCAGGGTGAGGAGTCTCGCTCAGGGACACCTCGACACTCCGCTATGAGGAGCGGGGATCCAACTAACAACCTTACGGTTAACACATTTACCCTCAACACACAAATGTTGCTTCCAAGTTCAAAATGCAGCAAGCCGTGGCAACACTGACTCACAGTACAGAAACCCACCGGCATGGTGGTCAACCAATCATCTCCCTCTCCCCATCACCACCACCCCCTCCCATGGAGACATCATTAGGGTGGTTATAATGACGATTCAATTAAGAGTTAGCAGCCTACCTGATTGGGTCATGCTAGCAGCCTCCGTCTGTCTCTTTTGCTCAACAGTCAAGTGAGAAGAGCACAATGTTTTCCTGTCGGCCCACACTGATAACAGCTTCCTGCTCGCCCTGCTGGACAGGGAAGGAGGAAAGACCCGTGAAATATAATTCAAATTTACATCACCAATGAGGAAAATAAGTTGCTAAGTTACAGAAACATTGTATTTACATTTAGGGGATTATGCTGACGCTTTTATCCAGAGCGACTTGCAACCGTTCATTCACATGTTCACCCACCGACGGCGGTGTCGACCCCTCATGGCGACAGCCGGCTGGTCAGGAGCAGTGAGGGTGAGGTGCCTTGCTCAGGGACACCTGGACACTCGCAGAGCGAACTTGCAACCATCTGGTTACAAATCAGCCCGCTCTACCTCCTGAGCCACATGCCGCCTCTAGCCGCTTCTAGATGGGTTTTGAACATTACATAACAGTAAAAAGACCTCAGGTATTGTTATTTATTGTTCATCTCTCTGGGACGATGCATTCTGCCGTCTCTGAACACAAAGGGACATTAATGGCGGTGGTCTCTTACTGGCCCCCACTGCAGCAGTTTTCTAAAAGCCTCGGGTCAGGGTAGAAAACACTTACAGGCAATTATCCCTCATCACAGAACGGGAACTGCAATCACAGCCTCATCTGCATCCTCCATCTGAAGCAACATGTTCCTCCTCCTCCTCCTCCTCCTCCTCCTCTTCCTCAGTACGTCGTGTGGGCGGGCCTCAGCTGGGGGGCACTGTGGTTCACCACAGCCCGGGTCAGAGTGGCACCCTGTAGGAGTTGATGGAGGGAGGCTCGTCCTATCAGCGGGCCGGTCGGGCCGTTGGTTGTGATTAAAGAGATGAATGCATCGAGGTCCATGGAGCGCGTCAGACATATAGAAACCAGGGGGCGGACAAAGGGGTCTTTGTGTTGACATGAGGGACGGACTGTCCGAACAGACTAAAAACGAAAGTGATTGAATGGGAGAGAATGGCCGCCCAGAGGAGGGGTTAGATGATACACGCCACGCAAACCACAGCAGACATGTTGGTTTCTGTGGGAAGGAAGGGCAAGGCGTAGACATGTTGCCATTGAGGAAGGGCGTTTCTGTTCCACACACACACATGCACGGACACATAGACTCACACACACACACACACACAAGCACACATACACACACACACACACACACACACACATACACATACAAATACACATGCAAACACACACACACACACACACACACACACACACACACACACACACACAAACACACACACACACAAATATATAGAGACAGACGGACAGAAAGGCATGCACATGCAGATGTGCACACACACACACACACAAACACACGCACACACACACACACACACACACACACACACACACACACACACACATATACAGTGGGGCAAAAAAGTATTTAGTCAGCCACCAATTGTGCAAGTTCTCCCACTTAAAAAGACGAGAGAGGCCTGTCATTTTCATCATAGGCAAACCTCAGCTATGAGAGACAAAATGAAAAAAAAAAATCCAGAAAATCACATTGTCTGATTTTTTAAGAATTTATTTGCAAATTATGGTGGAAAATAAGTATTTGGTCACCTACAAACCAGCAAGATTTCTGGCTGTCACAGACCTGTAACTTCTTCTTTAAGAGGCTCCTCTGTCCTCCACTCGTTTCCTGTATTAATGGCACCTGTTTGAACTCCTTATCAGTATAAAACACACCTGTCCACAACCTCAAACAGTCACACTCCAAACTCCACTATGGCCAAGACCAAAGAGCTGTCAAAGGACACCAGAAACACAATTGTAGACCTGCACCAGGCTGGGAAGTCTGAATCTGCAATAGGCAAGCAGCTTGGTGTGAAGAAATCAACTGTGGGTGCAATTATTAGGAAATGGAATACATACAAGACCACTGATAATCTCCCTCGATCTGGGGCTCCACGCAAGATCTCACCCTGTGGGGTCAAAATGATCACAAGAACGGTGAACAAAAATCCCAGAACCACACGGGGGGACCTAGTGAATGACCTCCAGAGAGCTGGGACCAAAGTCACAAAGGCTACCATCACTAACACACTACGCCGCCAGGGACTCAAATCCTGCAGTGCCAGACGTGTCCCCCTGCTAAAGCCAGTGCATGTCTGGGCCCGTTTGAAGTTTGCTAGAGAGCATTTGGATGATCCAGAACAGGATTGGGAGAATGTCATGTGGTCAGATGAAACCAAAATAGAACTTTTTGGTAAAAACTCAACTCGTCGTGTTTGGAGGAGAAAGAATGCTGAGTTGCATCCAAAGAACACCATACCTACAGTGAAGCATGGGGGTGGAAACATCATGCTTTGGGGCTGTTTTCCTGCCAAGGGACCAGGACGTCTGATCCGTGTGACGGAAAGAATGAATGGGGCCATGTATCGTGAGATTTTGAGTGAAAACCTCCTTCCATCAGCAAGGGCACTGAAGATGAAACGTGGCTGGGTCTTTCAGCATGACAATGACCCCAAACACACCGCCCGGGCAACGAAGGAGTGGCTTCGTAAGAAGCATTTCAAGGTCCTGGAGTGGCCTAGCCAGTCTCCAGATCTCAACCCCATAGAAAATCTTTGGAGGGAGTTGAAAGTCTGTGTTGCCCAGCGAAGGCCCAAAAACATCACTGCTCTAGAGGAGATCTGCATGGAGGAATGGGCCAAAATACCAGCAGCAGTGTGTGAAAACCTTGTAAAGACTTACAGAAAACGTTTGACCTCTGTCATTGCCAACAAAGGGCATGTAACAAAGTATTGAGATGACCTTTTGTTATTGACCAAATACTTATTTTCCACCATCATTTGCAAATAAATTCTTTAAAAATCTGACTATGTGATTTTCTAGATTTTTTTTTTTCATTTTGTCTCTCATAGCTGAGGTTTACCTATGATGAAAATGACAGGCCTCTCTCATCTTTTTAAGTGGGAGAACTTAGACAATTGGTGGCTGACTAAATACTTTTTTGCCCCACTGTACATACGTACACATACACACACCATGCAAAACCACAGGTAATATAGATGTCCTGATAATGTGCCTAATGAATGACATGGTGATTATGTTCCACCTCTCTCATAATACAGGCCAACATGTATGTATAGATGAAATCCCATCATTATTGCTATTATTTCTATATTGTCTAGTCATGAGATTTTTTTAAATAATTTTGGGAGATGTTAACAAGAGAATGAATATTAAGAAAAATATGTCTTTATCAAATCCACACATTGATAAAAAAAAAACAGCAAAAAAAAGAAAAAAACGCATGTAGGGACTTTGCAGCCAATGAGAAGGCAGAAGGGGAGGGGGGGCGTTTCCTCCCGGCTGGGGGGCGTATCTTCCCGGCTGCAGGCCAGGCTGCGCAGTGCGCGGACAGAACCCGACACGGAGGCGCAGCGGTAAATCAGACGGCGCGAGGAGCTTCAGCGGCACGGAGCACCGAAATCGTAACGCTGTTGCGTAAAGTATTTTGGGCGAGTGAGATCACCGCGGTCTCCCTTACGCTCGGATTAGACTCGTGAGCGGTTCTGCAGGAGGAGCAAGCCCCGGGATCCGAGCTGACAACCCTGCACCCTCCGCCACACCAACGACCCCACACTGGAAATGTCCGAAAACAAGCCCGACGATGAGCCGAAGTTGTCTACGACGGACAGGGTGGTGAAATGTAAGTTGGACGATTCGTGCAGCGTTATTGCTCACACACGCAGTCGCATGCACGCACACACACACACACACACACACACACACACACACACACACACACACACACACACACACACACACACACACACACACACACACACACACACACACACACACACACTGTTAGGCAAATCACAGCGGGGTCCTGTGCGCCCACCCCAGCGGCAGATCTGTGGACGTAGCGTTTCTGGTCCGAGGCAGAAGGGTGGTAGCCGTGTTGTGACACCGCTGAAGTAGGAAGTCATGTGAACTCCGGTCAAATCCAAGAAATGTTAGATACACAATAAAAAACAGATTGTTTTTTGGGGTCCGGAGTGCTTGAGTGTCTTCCGGTGATTGGACGCGTGCACGACATGCATGAAGGAAAAAGTGAAATATGAAAAAGCAACGGGACCGAGGATTTATGACCGTTTCAGTAGAGAGCCGTGCAGCCAATCCACAACAAGACAGCCGTGTGTGTGTGAGTGTGTGTGTGTGTGTTTGTGTGTGTGTGTGTGTGTGTGTGTGTGTGTGTGTGTGTGTGTGTGTGTATTGCACAACCATTGCAATCAACCCAAGGGCGATTTCGCTGCCTACAGCATGCATTGCTAACCATAGTTTCACTGTTTTCCACACAGTACACAAAGACCCTTTTTGAAGACTGTAATAATTATCATCTTTACTCACTGTGCTTTCCCCTTCAACCCTGACTAAATCCCCTCGAATGCGTGTCTTGTTTGTATCTACCATTCCACCTTGCAGTCTTCCGTAATAATGCATTAAAGATTTGAATAATCACATAATACTGGCAGTGTTAGCCACCTAATGGTTACTAAACGAATGGGATTGCTCAGGGTGAAACACAGAAAACACAATAGGCCCTATTCGAGTCCCAGAGACATTCACATCATTCAATGTTTGGATCGACCAACAACACTTGCATTTTCTGAATAAACTGAATAACTTGAATGCTTGCATAGCTGCAGCACTGTGGTGGTGTGGGCAGTGTTCTGTTCACCGCCTCAGGCAGAGCCAGGGCTTGGATCATCACTGACCGGCCAACAGAGATACATTATGAGAGCTGGTGGAAGGCTCAAATGACCACGTCTGGGGCCATTAACCAGACAATGCATGGAAGACAACAGAGTGCTTGAAAGCGGAGCTGTGTGGAGGTGTGTGTGTGTGCGGCGTGTCCTGTGTGTTGCACAGTTTTCACAACTGAAGGGTTTCCTTTTGCTTCTGTTGTTGTTTTTCTTGGGGCAGGTCCTTTTTCGTGTCAGCGTTTATTTCTTCCTGAAACCAAAACGGTTGCATATAGAGTGTGATCATTTAATCACACGCCGAGGTACGGAGTTAAATAAAGCACCGTCACCCGTGTTTTGCTGTCAAACCTCCTCCCAGTCAGTTCACCAACATGTAATACGAGGACATTCAGAAATTCAGAATAAATTCACAAATCAATTTCGGAGCTTTTCTTTCTCGTTAACATGGATGTCCTTCTCCGTCAGTCCGCCGTCCTACCCACCCCGCTGCAGACCTTTGACGTCTCCTCCTCACTGAGATTATATTAATGAACATGATGCAGCCCCCCCCCCCCGACCCCTGTCTGTGTTTAGTGGGCAGTGGGCATTAGTGAGAGGGTCCCGACTCCTCTATCACGGGGCGGAGCAGAGCTGTGTGTACGCCGGTAGCTTTTGTTTTTAATGAATAATTGAAGGGATCACCCCTCTACAATTCCCCCCGACGTGAAGGCTGATGAAAAATGAATATGATGTCCAGGCTCCGAGAGGCTGGTGTGATATCACCGTGGGGCTCTGAGGAGGCTTTCTCCCTGCCAGTTACGGTGGGCGGCCATGTCTTTAGGTTTGTAGGTCACCTGACGTGACCACGCCCCTTTACAACGGCCCTTGACCGCGGGCCCTCGTACAGTCCTTGCTTTGGTTTTTTTGGGCCGTGCCTCTGCAGTTGTAACTCTCCGTGATATTGTTGCAGCAGTGAGGTGATCGGTTGCTGTGGTGGTCAGACATTAGCCTCGCTGCTTGCATGCCCGGAGGGCGGGACAGGAGAAGGAGGTTTGCAGATGAAGCCGTGAGCTGAGGTATGAATAACTCATATTCATCTGGCGGTGAAGGCCAGCTCCGCATTCAAACGCTGGACTGATTACTTCATGAAGTTGTGTGCCCCTGCCTCCATAAACCCCCAGACACAGAACCAAACCAAAACAAACACATTTCACGCTAAAACCACCACAACACCTGGGCGGTTGAACTTTCCGTCCCGGCGTCACTTTTGTAAGTCTGAGTTCGTCTTCGGTGAGGCAAGAAATGTCAGAAAGGCGTCCGGGCCACCTCACCCAGAGACTCAGATCAGATCCCCACCGTCCTGCATTAGTTGTTGGTTGTAAAAGCAAACAGAGGAACAAACAAAGCATTGTTTGGGTCAGCTTTGGTATTGTGACAACAGCACGGCCTCCGGCTGATGCGTACCAACGACAGACCCATCAGAACGGTCCTGTGGGCTGTTGGGGGGGGGGGGGGGGGAATCGGTTCGGTGTCCCCCGTACCGCAGAGGGCCTGCTGGGTCCTGGGTCTCCCGCTGGGCTCCCCCCTGTTCACCAGACGCATTATCCTAACGCCCCAGCGGCAGTGCGGCAGCTCTCTGCGGTCCTTCTGTGGGTACGGGGGAAAGCCTGCATCGTTCTCAGTGCAGCGTGCAGAGCCTGGGCACTAACTACAAACAAGTCTGGTTCGTAACGTAAGATAAGCCCTTTTGTTAACATCATTTGAATTTACATTGACACTTAGGGCATTCAGCAGATGCTTTTATCCAAAGCAACTTGCAATCAGTACGTTTGTCAGAAGAAAGAGGAACAACAACATATCTCTGTCGGTACAGTGAGGATGTTCATAGAACCAAGGGCCAAGCACTAACCATCACTAGGTTAACCCATTCCACGTATACAACAGAGACAGCTAGGATAAGATGCTACCATGCTACCATATAAACAATAAGTGCCTAATAGGGGGGAGGCTATGCACAGTCGGGAGTGAAATAGGTGAAATATCGTTGTGTCGAGTCAACTCTTTACCATGCCATGTCTTTAAGCCCTTCCCGTCGGTTTAAACCCCAGAAATAGCGCCTGGGCCGTCGTGGTGAACGGGGCCTTCCTGAGACGTGTGTGGGGGACGGATGACATCTGACATTTGACTTTTGAGCAAGGCCCCCCCCCCCCCCCCCCCCCCACACACCTCTACCCACCCCCACCCTGAGGTGGCGAGCGACCGGGTCTTTCCAGCCCTGATCCCAGCCGGGTCGCTGAGTCATTTATAGAACGGCGCATTAAGTAAGGCTCCCGGCTCCACGCCGCCCCGTGGACCGCCGCGGCACGGCGGTCACATGGGCGCGGCGGTCACATGGGCGCGGCGGTCACATGGGCGCTGTGTACAAACGCCGGCCCGCCCCGCCCCGCCCCGCCCAGCCCAGCGTGCTGCGCTGCTATATTCTCACCACCCAGCTCCGCTAGGCTGGGGAGACGCAGAGGCCTGTTCTGGACGGGCTGTCTGGGGGGCAGGCACCAAAAGGGGTTTTCCAGAACATTCTCCAAGGGGAGGAGTTTTGTTTACTGTGAATGATTGAGTGATATTGTCAGAGCACGCCATGTCAGAGGATTGTAATGTTCTTCGCTGGAATATTGTGCCCTCACGGCCAGAGAGTCGTTTTGTTCTCGTGCTAATTACTGGGACTCTGTTCCCCGACTGTGCTAACCCAGTTGGGTGTTGCTAATGTCTAATTAAGTTTTTATTGTAATAGCTCGGTAAGGAACTGTGCACCATCGGCTGTCATTTATTACTAAGGTGTGCAAGTTTTAGCTGAGCCAGCAAAATATGTCACAGAATAGTATACAGATCCAATAGGGCCTTTTGGCAATCTTCAACAAACGGCTCTCTGCGAGCCAAGGGGAAGTGGCAGAGAACCGGCTTTAACGGTTTAATGACTTAATGTGTTTATTGTGCAGACTTCTACCTGCATTCTGTTGCATTCATGAACCAAGCTGCAGCTGTGTGTGTGTGTGTGTGTGTGTGTGTGTGTGTGTGAGTCCGTGTGTGTGTGTGTGTGTGTGTGTGTGTGTGTGTGTGTGTGTGAGTGTGAGTGTGTGAGAGAGTCTGTCTGTGTGTGTGTGGGGGTGTGCGCCCTGCCGTGCCCTTGGCTCTGTAGTAACCATGCGGTCATTACCTTGCAGAATGTCTTCCTCATTGCCTCAGCGACCTCACCTCGGCCGCGTGTCGGCTCTGATTCATGTACGTTCTGTTTCTCTTTGTTGTGCAAGAAAAGAAAACCCCTGTGCGCTCGGGAAGGAACTCTGAGAACGGTTGCACGGATGGTTAAAGCTTGTTGTGTTCCTCTTTATCTGCTCTTCAAGCCAAGGAACACAGGGGGACGTGTTCATGGCCGTGTTGTTCCTACAGCGACCCCCGTTCAGAGGTCAGGGATTAAGGAGTAGGTAGGGTCAGAGGGTGTACTCGGGGCGGTTGCTGGTTCGATCCCCGGCTCCTCCTAGCCGAGGGCTGAGGTGTCCCTGAGCGAGACGCCTCACCCAGACTGCTCCCGACCAGCCGGCCGTCCCCTTGTGTGGTTGACACCGCCTTCGGTGTGTGAATGTGTGCATGAATGGGTGAGTGTTGGGCAGTATTGTAAAGCGCTTTGAGTGGCCACTGCTTAGAAAAGTGCAGTATTAATGCAGTCCATTTACAATTTACCTGCCCTAGGTAGACTGCAGACCTCGGAGATTGAACCCAGAACCTTTTTGCTGCGAGTCAAACCCCCTAAGGTTATCCTTCCACCGCTATATACCTTCTATTTGCGCTAATTGATGGATTGCATATTCACCCGCTGTCACTGGCCCATCATACAATCTCGTTCAATTATAATGGAGTTGTCAATCGATGAGATCACTATTATTGTTATTGCCCGTCCATCTCCTACATCGATGTAAACATCCTGTCTCCCAGTCTCCACATGGGCCCAGTATGGGACCAGTGTGTGCCAAGTATGGGACCAGTGTGGGCCCAGTATGGCAGGGAGGAGTCGTATCCAGCCCAGGTGTGGGCGGCTGTCTGCTTGGACCTCCAGGAACCAGTGGGCTGTCCTGGTGTGGTTCACGTTGTGCAGCGTTGCAGCATGGCTGCATGGAGTGTGTGTGTGTGTGTGTGTGTGTGTGTGTGTGTGTGTGTGTGTGTGTGTGTGTGTGTGTGTGTGTGTGTGTGTGTGTGTGTGTGTGTGTGTGTGTGTGTGTGTGTGTGTGTCCCTCTCCCCGCGCGCGGCGACAGCCCCTCCCTGTCTGCTGGTGGCTCTGTGACCTGAGCGAGGGCACCTCCACCCCTCATTAGATTAGAGAGGACTCAGGCGCTGTTGTGGATTTAGGGCAGAGCAAAGCGCTGGATTGGGGCGGATTAAGCTCCATATAGTGGGATAAAGGCGGCTCGGCGCTGTTATCCGACTCCGTGCATTACCCGGCGCTCTCGCTAATTCACGGGAACAAATGGGCGGCCGGACGGACGGACGGACGGGCGGCCGCGATGCAGCAGTACACCAGTGAATCCCTCCTCCTTTCTGTTCTACAGCTCGTCTGGCAGCGGCGGCGTCTCGTAAAACCTCCCTGCTGCGTTCCGTTCCTCCACCTCGTGACGCTCGGACGATGTTTGTACAATAACAACGCGCACGCCGCAGGCTCCGTCCTGACGGCGGGAAATGTTTCAGTGTGTTTAGATGATGAGGGTCTGGGTCTTCTTAAGGCAGGTCCAGCGGCCTGGAGCCCGCAGACGTTTGATGACACGCGGCGTTCTGTACCGAGACGGCCCTCTGCTACAGAGACAATCGCTTGTTATTGGATATCCCCCCCCCCTGCAGTCTAAAAGATCAATCAATAGGGGGGGGGGAGGGAGAGGGAGAGGGAGGGAGAGAGAGAGAGAGAGAGAGAGAGGGAGAGAGAGAGGGAGAGAGAGAGAGAGGGAGAGAGAGAGAGAGAGAGAGAGAGAGAGAGAGAGAGAGAGAGGGAGAGGGAGAGGGAGAGGGAGAGGGAGAGAGAGAGAGAGAGAGAGAGGCTGAATACGGTATCGTAGCATCGGTATAAAACGCTAACAAAGACATTTTGTTCCGCGTGACGACTTGTTTACGTTCAGTAGAAGTGAAGAGCGGGTCACCCAGGGCCGTGTTCAAACAAGCACACACAAACGCGGAACACACACACGGCACACACGGAAACACACACACACACACACACACGGAATGCATTGCGTTGGAACCCTCCGAGGCAGTTTCAGTGAGCAGGCGGTGCTGCGTGTTGTCGAAATAAAAACACTGTGACAACGGGCTGTAGGGTTTACCTTCAGGGGGAGAGAGCTCTGTATCCGAACACTCCCTGTTGTGAGGCTTTTGTTTAGCCATCGTCTTCTTCATCCCTTTTCTGGGAAGGGAGTGGGGGGGGGGGGTTGAGGCATCAGCAGAGAAATGCCTCTGCTCTACAGTGGCGGCTTGGGTCGGTCTGTTGCCGACGGATGGAACAGGCCAGCGTGCCTCAGTCTCCACCTCCACTACCACCGCACCCACCTCCACCACCGCACCCACCTTCACCACCACACCCACCACCCACCTCCACCACCACCACCACCACTGCACGCTCGTCATTTCGGCCGGGTTCTGCGGGTTTAAACGGCAAAAGCCATCTGTGGCTGCCTGCACACAGCGGTTCAGAGAAGGTCTGCTGGCACACAGATGGGCCACTCTGACGCGGGCTGCACTCCGAGGGGCAGAATGAGATTACAGATCCATAATCCGCCTGCACTCTGGCGGCCTAGCGGTGGCCGGCTAGCGGTGGCCGGCTAGCGGTAGCCGGTCAGACGACGACAAACTCATCAACCATCATGCCCATTGTGCTAGTCCAGAGGATATGTTTTTCCGTTTGACGGAAAGTATGAGGGGCGTTATGTAACACACACACACTCGAAAGCTATGATTCGACGGAAAGATATTTGAGCGGCGAGACAGAGAGCCAAAGCCTAACCAGGGGTGAGGTCGTCATGGCCGCCCCAGCGTTTCACCTCTCTCGCTTTATTTATCGTCCTTCTCACTGCTCAGCCCCGCGGGGTTCGTCGGTAAAGCCACTGGCCGCTGGACCCCTCCATCATTCATCACCGCAGCCTCTGGAGCACAACTGCATTGTACTGTATTGCGTCTCCTTCTCCCTCCACCCCACCCACCTCTCTCTCTCTCGCTCCACCACTACCTCTCTCTCTCTCTCTCTCCCCCCCCCCCCCCCCCCCCCCTCAGTGGGTCCACCCTTGGAGGTTGAGGGAGGAGTTGGACCATCGTTTTGGGGGGGCGGGGGGAGGACATCCATCCCTCCAGGGAGGCTCTGGGCCCGTCGGTGGTGGGAAGGGTTTCCAGCCGAGCTGGCAGGACGGCGCCCGTTTGCTTCTGCTCTGGTCCGCCTCCCTGCCAAGAGCCCCCTGGCTGGGGGGGCTCTCAGCGACCGACCCCCCAACGCTGAGCATTGATATTCCGCCGCGCATTCGGTCGCGGCGAGCACAAATTTCAATTATGAAAAATGAAAGAGAGAGAGACGCCAGGAAGTTGTTCATGGGCGGGCGACAGATGAACGCTGAGCGCGATGCGGTGCCCAGATTGTTTTTGCTTACCTCACCGACGCTCCGTTGGGAACCTACCCGCCCTCCCCCTCCCCCTTCAGGTTTTAGTCAGGCTTCAATGTTCCTCTGAGATTTGAGTCATCCGTCCTTCCCTTAGTTTGTGGGAGCTGTTGGTAATGATTGTTATTAATATTCAGTGAATGGGAGCTTCATGTTTTCATTAGGCTAACTAGGACTTCCTCCATAGGTCCTACATTAACCACGTAAAACCCCTAACTTAAACCACCAATTCTGACTTAGTGAAATAAAACTTACATTGAACAACGATTTATACCAGGAGGTGGCCATCTTCTAATGCAAACCTAATGTAACCTTTTTATGAACACATTAGCACAAGTAAGGTCTGTTTCAGAAGCAGTGTTTGAGTCTCAACCCCCTGAGACTGAGATCGCGGCCCCGACACATGACCACCCCCGTTTCCTGACGTGACATTCTATGTAAAATCCTGGGGATGCTTTTGTTGCTCTTTGTCACTCGCTAGCTAGCCAAAGTGTGTGTGTGTGTGTGTGTGTGTGTGTGTGTGTGTGTGTGTGTGTGTGTGTGTGTGTTTGAACCAGAGAGGGACTCCAGCTATACAAACACAGCTGGAGGTGAGTCTAGGCCGCAAATGTGTGTTATTTACACACATTTGCGGGCGTTAATTATAGGCCGACGGGGCTGAGAGTGAACGCTTGTATCCAGCGAACAGGTGCATTTGATGTTGCTTTCTCCACATAATTTATGCTTTTCTCTGTTTGCTCTATCAGCTCTGAGAGAATGTTGTGTTCTTTACGCCCGGGGGATTTTCATTTTCTTTTCGGCCAGAATGTTTTTCCCAAAAAACAAGCCAAACAAAAAACGGCGTCCAACATTCATGCCTGCGCTCTTCTGGGGCTTGGCTGTGATACTGCGAGACAAGCTGCTGAAAGAGGAGGAGAAGGAGGAGGAGGAGGAGGAGGAGGAGGGGGGGGAACCTCACCCCCCCCAGGGCGGTGTGGAGCAGTCCACTCAGCCGCCCACATAGAGAGAGAGAGAGAGAGAGAGAGAGAGAGAGAGAGAGAGAGAGAGAGAGAGAGAGAGAGAGAGAGAGAGAGAGAGAGAGAGAGAGAGAGAGAGAGAGAGAGAGAGAGAGAGAGAGAGAGAGAGAGAGAGAGATGCTCCTTTGAGGCCTTCTGCGGAGTCCTGACCTCGGGCCGGAGTCGTGCCTGAGACGTGCGTGCGTGGGCGGGTCGGAGCGCGGAACGGCCCGCCCCGATACAGCCTGGCTCTGGGTCATCGTTCGCTTCTCCAGACTCGTATTCAAATATTCTGAGAAAAGAAAAAGCTAATTCTCTGCGTCTTCCCCTGGAAACCAATGCTGCAGAATCAAGTTTATATCCACTGATTGTTTTTTCCCCTTTTCATTTCGACAGTGTTTTAATAACGCTAAGAGAGCGAAACGTACAACATTGCTTAGGATCGCTGCGTGCGCTACAGATCCGCCGCTCTGCCCCGGTCTGACTTCAACCCCCGTCTGAGTTGTCTGAAGGTCTCAGACTGCTCAAGGCTTCCATCGTATCTGAGCAGGCCCACAGAGGTGGTCTGAACTGCAAAGTTTGGATGAACTTGAAGGGCAGGACTCGTGCTATTGTGTGCTAAGAGTGAAACATTGTGAGCTGTTCTATTAATGTTGATTTAAGTACCAACCAGTTATTATCAGTAGCTAGAACTTTTTGGTATCGTTTGTTTAAACATTGAAATAGCTGCTAAATATGTAAATTTTTCAAATGCTTCTCAAACCATTAACCCCCCGTCTGCGAAAAAAAACCTCTTATTTCCATGGCAGCGGGGAGTTTCAGGGGGGAACGATTATTATTATTATCCTAACAACTATTCTCTGTTGGCATTGACTGGAGACTGGACATCAGGTGTCAAAGTGCTACCAAAGCATGACTTTAAAGCTCTGATGTCCGTATGCAACGTTTTGGTGTTTATAATATTGTTTTCCTGAAAAAAACAGCCATTTGAAACTGAAATGTGTGTTGAGATTTGAATATCTACCTTACGAACAAATTTTGAATTTGAATATTTTGTGTGTGTGTGTGTGTGTGTGTGTGTGTGTGTGTGTGTGTGTGTGTGCTCAAGCCTTAGGGCTGTGTGTTTGATTGTTTTGACTGCCTAGGTGTCTCCTTTGTTTGATCAGGCCCCAGGGCTACATGATGCATGGGGGGGGGCCTTTAATCCCCAACAGACACAGTACACACATGTTCTGTCTGTGAAGGCCCCCATTACCCTCCCACACCCCTCTTACGCACTTATTGCATGTTGTACGTCCTGGCACTTAAATGTAGTACTTAGCATCGTGTAGCGCCTTATCCGAGCTATCTTTGTTGTATACAGGGAACGGGTTAACCTAGTGATGGTTAGTGCTTGGCCCTTGGTTCTATGAACATCCTTACTGTACCGACAGAGATATATTGTTGTTTCTCTTTCTTCTGATAAATGTGCTTATTGTAAGTCGCTTTGAATAAAATCGTCTGCTAAAGGCCCTGAATGTAAATGTGGTTGTTAATTTAAATGGCTCAGGTCATGGTTTCACCTGGGTGAGTGTGAACAGGAACTCAGTGTTGTCATGATGGCTCCTTAGAAGAGAGATTAGGTTGACTTGTGTATGGTTCACACCAACACCAGCGCGATTCTGGTGCAAGCCCATAGTGCCCAAGCCCCGCCCTGATGCAGACATGACCAGTGGATTTCAGAGGAGGTCGATGGGTCCCATTAGGTCTGGTTGAGTTGTGGTCGGCTGTGTGTCGGTCTCAGTAGTGGGCGAGCCACACATTAAGCAGCCAGTCAGTGTTACCTGATGTCATCACTCTTCCGGGCTTCAGGCCTCCTGTACCACTGAGGCCCTCACATTGAGACTTGTTTCTTAGCGATATTGATTTTGTTCATTGGGTCAGTCCATTGTAAAAGGCTTTGCTGGCCTATTCCAAGACTGGTGGAGGGAAGCCGTCTCACTAAGGAAGGTCCGTAGGATTTACTTAGATAGAATTGTTAAACTCTCGATACGGTGATAATGATAATCTACACCAGAGAGCCAAGAGATGAAACACAATCCAACATGAAAGTCATGAGAATACATTAATTTGATCATTGAGGTGGTTCTAGTTTTCCTTGATGAGTTCATAAGCAGCAGCGAAACCAGCAAATAGGTCGGAGGAAACAATCAGAGGTCCACTGACCCATCTAGCTTGTGGTGGGGCGGCATGTGGCTCAGGAGGTAGAGCGGGTTGACTGCTAACCGGTTGCTAGTTCGATCCCCGGTTCCTCCTAGCTGAGTGTCGATGTGTCCCTGAGCGAGGCACCTCACCCTGACTGCTCCTGACCAGCCGGCTGTCGCCCTGCGTGGTCGACTCCACCGTCAGGGTGTGAATGTGTGAATGAATGGGTGAATGTTAGGCAAAATTGTAAAGCGCTTCGAGCGGCTGGTTAGAAAAGCGCGGTATAAATGAAGTCTGTTTACTATTTAGCTTCTAGCTCGTGCTAGCTCCATCCCAAACACCAGACCGAGGCGACCGTGGCGTTGGCCCGCTCCACCGGTTCCCACCGGTTCCCTCCGGTTGGCACGCTCGCTGGCAGCGCTGGCTAGCTTCTCCTGACAGCGACTGCGCTCCCACAGTCCCCCGGAACGCCACAGAGTTCCATGTTTCTGACAAGTTGTCATCCACAACTTTATCGCCCGTCACACGGTGCCGGGTTCGGCGTCGGTTTTATCTCCCCCGTTTTAAAAACGGACGCATATAAACATTTATATACCCAGATATACCGGGTATATACACATCCAAATGCCGTCTCCACATGTGTGTTTATTTTTGATTTACGTGTCCCCGGCCAGCACCCAACATGGTGTTCTACGGTCCAAGCCCACTGAGGGCTGGTAGTTGTGGCTGCTCCCCAGACTGACTAGGCCACCATCTGCTACTCGTCCACAACCCCAGTACGCTCCCCTTTTGCACAGTCACTGCTTTCAATCCGTGGTTCAGCTGTGTCAGACCGGCCGCGAAAGACCGAAAAACACCCACAATGCAGCGGGCCCATCACCCTGTATAGCCGTAATCCGATCCTCCCCCTCCCCCCCCCCCCCCCCCCCGACACACCCACACCCCAGGAGGAATGCGGCAGGCTTGGGGACGGCCAAATGGAGATCCAGATCTGGGGCTGCCAGGGGATAGGATATCTCCGACTGCAGCTCAGCCAGCTGGTACGGGCCGCCTTCCACTGGGGATGGGAACCGGCCCCGAGGAATCATTTCAGCCCCCCCCCCCCCCCCCCCCCGGGGGGGCAAGTGTATGGCCATTTTGAATCGGAGCGGCGAGATCGCCTTGATGGACGTTGCGAGGTCACGGCGAGTTCCGTGTGTCGCTGAAAGATCGGAGAGTAGGAGCTGAGCACCAGGAGCTGAAGAGCGGAGCTGAACGTTCTCCTCGGGGGGGGGGGGGGCGCTTATCCACTGATGACTTGATTGTCTTTCCTCCTGCCCGGTCATGGAGACGCACGCTAAGATGTTTGCCGTCGGAACATTAAGAAATGTACGAAATCAAGCATTCGCATTTGAGTTCCATTACTTATGATTTGGTCTGGCCAGTGCCGTAGTTATATACACCGTAGTCAATATACACTCAATCAGAAAAAGGCTGTTTGCTAAAAGTAGCTTTAGCAGCAGACGGACGTAGCAGACCCTATAGCTTACCTTTCCAGGTGTATTTTTTGTGCTAAACTGATGACTTTGAAACTCAGCGTTTGGGAACATCGAGGAGGACGAGACCGAACGAACCGTAACCGCGGACGCCGTCCATCACAGGATCGACCGGGGACCGAGAAATACGAAAGTCCCCCCCACCCCCCGCTGATTCAGGGCTCCCCCCCCCCTCCCCTAGGGCGCTAAAGCTGTCAAGTCTTGCTGAACTCACTCGCTGACCCTGTCCTCGATGTTAAATAAAACGCCCGCTGTTGGCCTCCCCGCCTCCAGCGGGCGGGTCCCCGCCTCGGGCCGTCAAACCGGTGCCCGCCGTCGCTCAAAACGCCGTTTAGCATCGGGGGCGCCGGTGACTGGACACGGGGGTGTGGAGCAAGGAGAGAGAGGGAGGGAGGGAGGGGAGAGGTTTACAGCGTGATTCCTCACCCCCCCCCCCCTTTAATGGGTTCTGTTGCGTGAAGCAGATGGCGCCGTGCGAGGAATACACCCGCTTGTGATTTGGTGAAAGTTGCCGTGGCAGCAGAACGAGGGGTCAGGACGGCTGAAGGATGATTTACGTTACGGTCGTTTTTAGCCCAGAAGGATTGCATAATTTGCAATCTTCAGCTAGCTGCGAGACTGTGTGTGTGTGTGTGTGTGTGTGTGTGTGTGTGTGTGTGTGTGTGTGTGTGTGTGTGTGTGATCACACTCACATGAGTGTGATGCCTGGTGTCAGGAGGGGTGAGGGGAGGGGGGGGGGGGTGCTCTATATTTATTGCTGAGTCAGGTTTTTTTCCTGTTGTCTGTAAACTATTCCTTTTGTGTTGCCCTCCCCAACACACCCTCCCTAACCCGCTTCCCCCCCCCCCCCCCCCCCCCCCTCCTCGCTGTGTTGGCACTCAGGGGCCCTCGCTGGCAGGGGGAGCCCCCGGCCACGCCCACCCGCCCCTGGCCTACATACGGCCATGTGGGCCGGTGGGCTCGGTGCAGGCCCTGGTTGTCTTGGCACTCGGAGGCGGAGGTTGCTGGCTGCGCCTCCCACCGCCCGACCACCTGTCCACCGCCGGAGCCAGGCCCGGCCCGGGCGCCCCCTCGCCTCGCCCTCGCTCTCTCTCTCCGGCACAACGTCCGCTAGTATTCAGTGGCTCCGGAGTGCTTGTGTGTTTGTCGTGTGAACCCGTGGTAAGTGGACTGTATTCATCCCGACGTTCACCCGTTCACGCACACGTCCACACGCCGACGGCGGACTCAGCCCCGCAGGCCGACAGCCGGCGCGTCGGGAGCAGTCAGGGCGGGGCGTCTCGCTCAGGGACACCTCGGCGCTCTAGCGGGGAGGAGCGGATCGAACCAGCAACCTTCCGTTGACCGTTCGACCCGCTCCACCTCCTGAGCCACGTCCCGAGGGCGAGGCAGGAGGGGCTCCCTGCGTTGAGGGGATGTTCCGACTGGTGGGGGGGCGACTGGTGGCCCTGGCGTTGTGGGGGGGGGGGGCGTGGGGGTGGAGGAGGCTGGTTTAGTCATTACGAGATTGGCGCTCCCTGCGGGGCTCGGCGCTGTCACATGTGGGCCCGTCTCACGCCCGCCTGGCTCTTGTTTGCTCAGCGAGGGGAGCAGATATAGCCCGGCCCCGCCCCCAGGCAGGCCTGTTGTAATTGCATTCTGGAGATGCCAGCGGCTCCATGGCCTCAGAGAGGTCCGTAGAGGGGCGGCCGAGGCTGCAGAGGCATTTCATCTCTGAGGCCAGCAGGACTGACACAGCATGGAGGAGGCTGGTCTGATCCTTAACCACAGATTGTGTTGTACAGTCCAACTAAAAAGACCTGAACAATACATTGTTGTCTGTATTCATTTTTATACATGGTATTCTGTTTCAATTAATTGAAACGTTACTTCATTGAATTGATATATGTTTTTCAAGTTCAAGTTCACGGTTCAGTTGTAGCACGCCTTTATGGATTGTTTGCGGTGGTGATTGGGATTTTCTGTTAAAAGGTAAGGCTATCTGTGGTATATAAATAAAGTAAGAATCTCATCTTCCATCTCAAGTCCGTCTTGAGGTTAATTCGGTCAATAGCCATTAAATAGCTGCCGCGTCTTTCTGAACTGCTCCAACGCTTTGCGAATGTGCTGACGTTGGGGCCGCCGGAGTTAACATCTCGTTTACAGTACCCGTGGCGAGCGGGGCTGTGGGTTGCGGTGTTAATCGATGAAGAGGTGTTACATTCTTCCCTTAACCTACGCTTCAACAAGCTAATGCTGGCCGGCTCGCCCTCAGACCAGACAGTAGGTCAGGCTAGCAGATATGCCACTGCAGAACCCTGTGGCTGGCTCTATAGCGGCATCACAGCCGTGCTCTAATGCCGCTGACTGACCCCTGGGGAGGGTCCAGGCATTCTATGTGTGCTTTTAATGCATCTTTATTTTATTTATTTTTATTCCAAAACTGAAACCAACTAAGTTTTATCCCTAGCTTTGAGTTTAGTTCAGTAAGTCAGGCAGCTCTTGTCAAACTTTTTAATCATTTTGTACCTTTTATATGTGGAATTCGCCGTTTCGATGATGTGCTCTTTAATGAGAGCGTTGGAGGCAATTTAGAATTATTCTACAGCTACAAATCAAAGGTTCAGGTCTTTTAAAAATGGTGGCTAAAGCACATAAGCTATCCTACGGTGAACGGCAAAGACAAACGTATTCTCCCAATGCTAATATCAAACCATCGGATGGCCATTCCCTCCGTCCGTCCATCCATCTTTCTCTATATGTCACTCCTCCCTTGAGGGGAATTGTATAGTAGTACCTAAATAGTACTTAGCATTGTGTAGCATCGTATCCTAGCTATCTCTGTTGTATTCGGGGAATGGGTTAACCAAGCGATTGTTATTGCTCGGCACTTGGTTCTATGAACATCCTAACTGTACAACAATATATCGTGTCTCTTTCTTCTGACAAATGAATTCATTGTAAGCCGCTTTTGATAAAAGCGTCTGCTAAACGCTCTGAATGTAAATATAAAGGAGCTGCCAATGGCGCTCTGGCTCGGTATAGCTCCGCCCGGCTCTCGTTGACTTCTCAGGGCTTTAGCGGGGGACATCTTGTTCTCCGGGGGCCTCTTCTCTCCCTGACACGGGGGCCCGGCTGACAGCCTGACTGACGGCCCCCCAGCGCTGAGACAAAGGGGTTCTGTGACTACGGTGGGCCAGTGAGACATGGCCCTAACCTCTTCACTTTACAATAATGAAATACCTTCAGTGAGTGCACAAAAACATGTTTTGTAAAAGATCGCCCACGATTTGAAAGCTCTCTCTCGGATTAAGACTCAGGTACTGAGGGGCGGACAGATCGCCGTGGCGACACGCGTAAGCTTCCAGCTGTGGAGCCGGCAGCCAGCCTCCTCATCCGTCCACCACATCCCTTTCTTCCTGCTTCTTTAAACCCCTTTGTGTTGCTCTCTTTCTGCTCGGCTGCAAAGCTGATTACTGCGCTCTCTCTAATGGACGCTAATCCTGTGACACGCATTGTGAGGGAACAGCAACGGGTACGGGGTGGGGGTGCGACAGGGGGACGGAGGTGGAGGTGGAGGGGGTGATTCAGCGTGGCACCGCTCGCAGGAAATGTCTGCTTCAGGGCCCGTCACGCTCCTAAGTGGCTGTCAGACCGCGGTGCCAGGGAGGTTTAACTTCCCGGACGCTGCAGACCTGGCAATTTGCGAGGCGTTTTTTATGTTAAATGTGCACTTTAGCGCGCGGCGCGCAGCGCTCCCTTGTGCTACGCTGACCCCCGTATCTGTGACACTGAACGGCGTGTTGGGAGTCACCTTTACCAAGCCCAGCGAAGCCTGAACCTGCCCCAGTCGCTGTGTTAGTGGATTTCTTGACATTTAAAAGGTATTTATCTGCACTAGGGCGCTGGCTTCTAGGGTCCCTTGACCAATTAGGTTAGTAGGATGCCCTGTCAATCATTTCTGCATCACCATCCCCAACTGACTTTAATAAAATGTCAATCCTCTCTGCATTTACATCCTCCACCATAATGAACGCTATTGGGATCAGTCGTCCTTTGTTTGGAGGCTGACCAGTTTAATTTGCCCCCTTCTCCTGGTAATAAATTGTTCTTTAGTGTCACACCTGGTAATAAAAGGTTCTTTACTCAGGTAAAACACCTGGTAATAAACTGTACTTTAGTGTAATACCCTTGTAATAAACGGTTCTTTTAACGTCTAAAACCCATCAGTCCGTGATGATCTGTTCTTCTTCACCCTGCGATGCATTGCTTGTGTTGGGTTTCTACGCATGAATGAGAGCCTTGCACTGCAAAGCTCTTTTAGGGATTCAAACCATTAGACGAAAACACAACACACACACCCACACATCCACACCTCACAAAACACAACTCACTCACTCCTTCCAATCGCATGGGAACTTCCCCATCAAACCCAATTGTCGGTAAACTCTTATAAACGTCACAAACGAGTCTGACGATCCATCTGCAGGGGTCCGTCCTCGCTAGGGCTGGGTATCGTGGCCAACTTCCTAAATCGATTCGATTTCGATTCATAAGGTCCTCGCCGCCTCTCCCTCCGTGCGCTACCTCCCCCCTGCTGGGCTTCCCCCCGGCCGCCTGCAGACCGGAGGACCGAGGAGGCTCCCTTAGACATTAGCGTCCTCCACTAATGCGGCCGAATGCATTTCCCACTGCCGCCGTTATCTCCTCCTGATTACTCAGGGCCACTTGAGCAGGGAAGCCAGCCGTGAAGACGGGGAGAGCCTGGAAACATCGCGTGGACGCTCCCATGTGCGTGCTGAAAACACACACAGGCGCAGTGGTGGGTAGGGTTCTCCTTGTCACGTGTGTGTGTGTGTGCGTGTGCGTGTGTGAACAAGTCCAACCTCATTCAAATTATTTTTGGCCTTGGTAAAAACGTTTCGCTCAACGCCTAACTGCGCCCGGTGTGTACAATAGCGCCTTTGTGGCGCTCCGAACAGTTTTCCGTATTGTTCCGTGTTTCTGAACGACTTAATTAAGTTGGGCGACTCGGCTGCGCGCTGCAGTTTGCGGTTTGTTGCGCTCCGAATGGGAGCGGTTCTGTGGACCCCGAAATAAGGGAGTCTCTCTCCACGTTGATTTTGTTGGCTGGCATTCCCAGTGTTCCGGGGACAGGCTTCCAGGGCATTCCACGGCTGAAGTGACGGGAAAGGGCAACGTTTAAATGCAAACCAAAATGTTTAACTCATTTGGGAAGCGGTCTCGGGTAAAGAGCTGGGTGAATGGTGTGTGCTGGCAAGCACACTACGCTCTGAGTCGCACACATAGACACACACAGACACACACAACACTTTGAGTCGCACACACAACACTGAGTCGCACACACAACATTCTGAGACACACACACACACACCGCTCTGAGTTGCTTTCTGATGAACCCTTGATGCTCTTCCACGTCTTCATCTGTGAGAAGCAATTTGGCAGCGAACTAGGCGTTACATGAAATATTGTCAATCATTGCACTGTCACGTTATGAAATATGAACCGATGTGCTGCTGAAACAGTCACTCTGGTTTATCTTGAACACAAGAGAACGTAGTCACCAGCACAAAAACCCCAAACCTTTCTGGAAGATTAAAAATAGTACTTAGCATTGTGTAGCATCTTATCTTTGCTGTCTTTGTTGTATACAGGGAATTAGTTAACCTAGTGATTGTTATCGCTTGGCGCTTGGTTCTATGAACATCCTTACTGTACCAACAGCGACATGTTGTTTCTCTTTCTTCTGACAAATGTGCTTATTGTAAGTTGCTTTGAAGGAAAGTGTCTGCTAAATGCCCTAAAAGTAAGATTTAGAAGAAGCAGAACATAGATTCTCCCATTCTAAACGTTTGCTTAAGACCTCCCCTGGCCCATGTGTGTTCCTGTGGCTCCTCCTCCTCTCCTGAAGCAAGTCATTCCTAGATCTTCATCGCGGTTCCCTGCTGCCCTTCCCACTATGCTATTGATCCACCATTTATCTTGGTCAATAGCTGTCCTCCACCAGGGGGGATGTCCCCGAGACACGCACGCAAACACCGGCCCTCATGCACACACATTTTTAACCCCCTCCTGCCCAAGGCAGGCTCACACTGTCCTCGCCGGCCGCGGTGATTAATCAGCCTTGAATCCGAGGCGGTGGCGTGCGGTGAACTCCTGCGGAGCCACCTCATCAGAGGATCCTCTCTGCCAGGTGAAGGTCTCCTCTCGTCCTCCCGTCCGGTCATCGCCTCTTAAAGCCCTGAGACCGAGCCCTGACCCGCTGCAGATCTGAGGGGAGGGATGGCGCCCGTGGTGGCGTGCATCCTGCGTACACGCCGGGCGCGAGTGCCGGTGAGACTCTGCCATTGGTCGATTGCAAGCGGCGGGGAAGTAACGAGCAAAATTCCTTGACTCAATTAGCAGAGCAGCGGTGGTACGACTGCGGTGAGATCATAGCGGTACGGATCCACACCTCAGCTCTGATATCCTCCTGTTGTGCGTCTCCGCGGCGACACACACGGTCTGTGTTTACCGAGGACCTCGCGGAAGGCCTCCCTGCGGATTAGGCTGCGAACACACCCGTGGTGGAACACGAGACGCGACGCGCCCCGGCGTTTAGCTGCGTTTTGCCTCGCGCCGGCGGGGGAACGTGGCTTATTGTTAAGCCACTCCTTTGATGGATGAGAGATTAGGGCCGCGCTGTTACCGTGGTTACTCCTTGGGTTCTTTTTCTTCTTCGTTGTGTTAAAGTATGTTTATGTAATGTCTCTTCTGTCGGATGATGAGAAATGAAAGCTCATTATCTCTGCAGCTGCCAATAGTGGTGGCGTTGCTGCTGTGCGTGTATAATGAAACACACCGCTTCTGACGTTTGATAGATGTCGGACATTAGCGGAGCAATTATTTGTGGCATTGACCAGTGAAAACTCATTATTGGGTTGAATATGCCTGGCTATTTGGGTGATTGCTAATTAGAAGGCACTGTATTTGCAATGTGTATTTACCATGTAACAAATTAGAAAAAAATATTGAAAATCCCTTGGCAATGATTGTGTATTTTGTGTGCATGTCTGTTTTAATAAGACAAGAGCTCTCTCTCTCCCTCCCTCCCTCCCTTACACAGTTTTGGTCTGTCCGGGCCTATTTATCCCCTCTTAAAAGAATAATCACGTGCCCGGATGGCATCCATCTTGGATTTTAGGCTTCAAGATGACAGTTGGGCATTTTTTGCACTCGCTTTAATTTCTTCCTTCTCTGGATCCATCCATCTTTTTACAGCTTACTTCTGTTTGGCTTCCTTCCTGTCTTTCTCTCCCTTATTTTATTACAAAACTGTGTGTGTGTGTGTGTGTGTGTGTGTGTGTGTGTGTGTGTGTGTGTGTGTGTGTGTGTGTGTGTGTGTATACAGAGAGGTTCAGGATATCAGGCTCAACAGGGTGTGTGTGTGTGTGTGCGTATACATAATACATTAGCATACAATTACTGTGTATGAAAGCCCGTGTGTGCGCAGCCTCTCGGCACACACTCCTGCAGAGCCCGTCTCTTGCTCCTCTTGCTATGCGTGCATATATAATTGCGGCTCGCTTGAATCGGTTTGCACAAAGACACACGCATCAAAGCCTTTCCAGCCCCACTCGCCATTAATGCCATGCTAAAGAGACTCGCGCGTCCATTTCAACTGACCTTTTGTTGCCGCGGGCCCTAAGGTCCCCGCGGGGGGCTTATGAAACGGCGCTGCTTCGCGGGCTGATTCGGAGCGAGCGCCAGCGCGCCTCATCTCCATAAGACCCGGTGGGTCGGGGGGGCCGGATCGCTCCGTCACAAAGAGCTGAGGGTCTTAGCTGTCGGGTCCTCGCTGGATCACAGAACCGCGTTAATGTTGGAGCGGGGGCGCCCGGAGACCCGGGGTCGGGTTCGATGTTAAGACCGGGGTTTCTCTTCTGCTTTTGAAAGTATAGGTTTTAAATCTAATTGTCGCGTTTCACAGCCTGCCCTAGACGGCGTAATGAAACATTTAGCATTTAGAATCGCCTCTGTCTGGTGCGTTTTGGAACGGGGGGGTGTAATGCCGTTTTCCATGCTGACTCACACCGGCTTTTAGTTTGTGGAAAAAAAATAGATGTCCATTGTATGGAAAGAGGGTTTAGGCTGGCTTATCCTCAGATTCTCTATTTGCTTCACACAGTCGTCCTCAAATGCGTCTGGCTGTCTGAAATCCCAGAATCTTATGTAATCATGTCTGCTTTATAATCACGCATCAAGCTTATGGACACCGGGCATCAATCCTGCTGCCACGTTTGTGATATACTATGAAATATGGAAACCCCGTATTTAAATTCATAGTGTGCTGGCATGTTCGTTTCTGACAGTGATCGCCGTTTTGCTCTGAGTCTGAAATGAAGAATTGTAGGGCTTGAAAATACCATAAAAAGTCAGTTTCCACGCTAGCGTATATTGTAATGGCTCAAGCGCCAAACCGGAGTGTATTCCACCGTCTCAGAGTTTGGCTGCTCGCTTGTTTTGTTGTCAGAGAAGGTAGCCATATGGCCGCCTCGCTTCTGCATAATTCATGCCCGTTAATCTGTTTCCTGATGGCGTGTGTGGGAACATGGGAGCGTACCGCTGAACTAACGAAGCTGCCAAGGGGGCTTCTCCGAGTCTGTGCGTGCTTCTGTCGTGAGGAGGTTTCTGTCGCCCGGCCCTCAACCTCCGACAAGTTCACAAAGTCATCTCCATCGCTGTCACGGGCGCCGCTCGAAGCGTCTCCTGTC
>NC_136953.1:16426852-16484352 GCF_949987615.1 Pollachius pollachius
ACTCGCCCGCTCCTAAAGCAGACACTGAGAACTGAGATCTCCCCGTCTTACTCCAGAGATGAGTTAATCCGCTTTCACCCCATTGCACTTTTACAAGGAAACTTAGGAAGTATGGTACACAATTGTCATGATATTTGAGTTCCTCTGTCAACATTATCCTGTAACTGGTAACACAACTGGTAAACAAATGTAAACATAAGCCTGTAACTGGTAACACAACTGGTAAACAAATGTAAACATTAGCCTGTAACTGGTAACACAACTGGTAAACAAATGTAAACATTAGCCTGTAACTGGTAACACAACTGGTAAACAACGGTAAACATAAGCCTGTAACTGGTAACACAACTGGTAAACAAATGTAAACATTAGCCTGTAACTGGTAACACAACTGGTAAACAAATGTAAACATTAGCCTGTAACTGGTAACACAACTGGTAAACAACGGTAAACATAAGCCTGTAACTGGTAACACAACTGGTAAACAAATGTAAACATTAGCCTGTAACTGGTAACACAACTGGTAAACAAATGTAAACATTAGCCTGTAACTGGTAACACAACTGGTAAACAAATGTAAACATAAGCCTGTAACTGGTAACACAACTGGTAAACAAATGTAAACATTAGCCTGTAACTGGTAACACAACTGGTAAACAAATGTAAACATTAGCCTGTAACTGGTAACACAACTGGTAAACAACGGTAAACATAAGCCTGTAACTGGTAACACAACTGGTAAACAAATGTAAACATTAGCCTGTAACTGGTAACACAACTGGTAAACAAATGTAAACATTAGCCTGTAACTGGTAACACAACTGGTAAACAACGGTAAACATAAGCCTGTAACTAGTAACACAACTGGTAAACAAATGTAAACATTAGCCGGTAACTGGTAACACAACTGGTAAACAAATGTAAACATTAGCCTGTAACTGGTAACACAACTGGTAAACAACGGTAAACATAAGCCTGTAACTGGTAACACAACTGGTAAACAAATGTAAACATTAGCCTGTAACTGGTAACACAACTGGTAAACAACGGTAAACATAAGCCTGTAACTGGTAACACAACTGGTAAACAAATGTAAACATTAGCCTGTAACGTGTGTGAATGTGTAGCGTTGTGTACATGCCAACCTGCTGCTTCACCGGCCGACGGTTATATTTCAGTTTGTTTAGCGCTGTCGGTTATTTACGATACAAACAAAACACCGCCGTGTATCCCGTCGGGAGGCGGTCAGCGGTGGTCGTTTGTTCAGCGTAGGAGTGACACAGCGGGGGAGGGGGATCGACCAGCTCAGCTCTTTGGGGGGTCTTCTTACGCATCGCTTTGGTCCAGAGGAAAACGAAAAGACAGGATCGCCGATTACTTAAAGCGTGAGTCAGCATTGTAACGGACGCCAATCTTCTTTTTTTTTGTGGGGGAAGGTCTAGTGATCTACTGGTAGTGTGTGTTTGTGTGCGTGTGTGCGCGTGTGTGTGTTTGTGTGCACGCATTCCCAGTGCGTGTGCGTGCGCGCTGCAACAAGCCCCTGTCGTGTTTACACTACATTTCCTCGGACCGGGGGCCGAGTTCTTCACGTTGGCGTAACCGCGACGACAGACGCGTTTTCGTGATTGACGGGTTAAACTTGAGGTCGGGCTGCTGGTTTATTCTCTTATCATCTCGATTCACCGTTTGGTTTCATCGCTCGTCCGCCCGAGCTGCGGTGAAACGAGAGAAGCGCGGCCAAGAGAAGTACGCCAAACCAACTGGTGACATATCAAAGCTGCTTTTACTACACAGTCCTGGCATCACTCGATCTGGCCTGGTGAATCTCTCAGGAGAGAGAGAGAGGTGGAGAGAGGGAGGGAGGGAGAGGTGGAGGGAGGGAGAGAGAGAGAGAGGGAGAGGGGTGGGGGGAGGGAGAGAGAGAGAGGGAGAGAGAGGTGGAGGGAGGGAGGGAGAGAGAGAGGTGGAGGGAGGGAGAGAGAGGGGGAGAGGGGTGGAGGGAGGGAGAGAGAGAGAGAGGTGGAGGGAGGGAGAGAGAGAGAGAGGTGGAGAGAGAGAGGGAGGGAGAGGTGGAGGGAGGGAGAGAGAGGGAAAGAGAGGGTGAGGGGTGGAGGGAGGGAGAGAGAGAGAGAGGTGGAGAGAGGGAGGGAGGGAGAGGTGGAGGGAGGGAGAGAGAGAGATAGAGAGAGGGAGAGGGGTGGAGGGAGGGAGGGAGAGAGAGAGAGAGAGGTGGAGGGAGGGAGGGAGAGAGAGAGAGGGAGGGAGGGGGAGAGAGAGAGAGAGAGAGAGGTGGAGAGGGAGGGAGGGAGGGAGAGAGGTGGGGAGAGAGAGGGGGGGGGGGGCTCACTGCTCTTAAGGTCAGCGTAGCGTTTGGTGTACGCGATCACGCACCGGTTTATTCCAGTCGTGAAACCCGGGTGGTTTTTCTGCTCAGTCGTCGGGTGTGCGTCCGAAGCCGGTGTTTCAGTCTCCTTGTTGTGTTGTTGTTGTTTATCAGAAGGGCCGGGCGGGGGTGGGGGGGGCTTCCTGAGGGGGGCGTCGACGCGGCCCTCATCAGTCGTACGGATGGACGGTGCCCACCAATCAGCCCCGAGTCACGGGGGGGCATCGAGGCCCCCCGCCCTGATGGATGGCCAATCGCTGGGCGGTATAAATCTAAAAGGAGGGGAGGAGGAGGAGGGGAGGAGGAGGAGGCGAGGGTATCAGCAGTTCCCATCAATCTAGGAAGGGTTTGGCAGATTACCCAATGAAAAGCAACCGCACACAAACACACACACACACACAGGCACACACACACACACACACACACACACACACACACACACACACACACACACTCACACACACTCAGCAGTAAACACAGCCACAGGCCAAACCACACATCGAAGGATTAGGGCTTTGGCAGTGATTTAATTAAATGTGTTTTTATCAAAGATTGCTGATTCGTACATGCAACCGGTTCTCTTGTTCTCTTGGGTCTGGGTCGAGAAACACGGAACCCAGGGGTCCTGTTAGTAAACTACCAGCCCCCGGTGCCATCAATCGGGGGTCTATTGATGGCACCCCCTGTCCCATCAATAGCCCCAGGTCCCATCAATAGCCCCAGGTCCCATCAATAGCCCCAGGTCCCAGCACTGTCACAACACCAATTAGGGGTCTCTTCTCGTGAGGACCAGGGCAGAGGTAGCAGAGTTACTGTCACTAGTGTAGACGCTTTTTACTCCAAACTTTGCGAGTATTTGTAAAAAAAAATTAAACACTGGAGCAGTAGCTTTAAATACGTGATAAACTCCTCCCCCAGTCTGCTGAGTCATGTCCGAGACACGAACCCAACAGGAAACAGAGTAAACAGTAGAGAGCAACATGGAGGCCAGTGAGAGTATGCTGCTAGTTACGGGAATACCGTTTTATATCTGTGTCTTATCCCGAAGAACCAAATCGTTGTTGCGCGTCGTCATCCATCGACGCCAGAGCCAGACCCCTCAACTTCAATGGGCGTCGTAGCATTTACATTCAGGTCATTATCAGACGCTGTCATCCAAAGCGACACTTCGTACGGTTCATACACACACTCACTCACCGACGGCGGAGGCCGCCATGTGAGGCGACAGCCGGCTCGTCAGGAGCAGTCAGGGTGAGGCGTCTCGCTCAGGGACACCTCGACACTCTGCTAGGAGGAGCCGGGGATCGAACCAGCAACCTTCCGGTTACCAGCCAACCCGTTCTGCCTCCTGAGCCGCACCACACCAGGAAAAGGGGCAATAATGAGGGGAGTCGGGGGATACCTCGACCCTAACCTCAAACACATGACTCTGAAACACAGCCACCTTTGAATTAAGGACCAGCCATTCCTAGTGTTTGAAGAACAACACAAAGTAGCATTAGCCGTTAGCGTCGGGAGCTAGGCCCGTCGCGCACAGACCGCTGTCCTAAAAAGGGTTGAAGCGGAGGATGCGCTGTTGTTGCTAGGCGAGAAATGTGTGTGTGGCACCGTGGAGATAAGGGGGGGGGGGGTCAGGAAGAACAATGGGTTTGCCGTTTGCTTTCATGTGAAGCAAAACAGGATAACCGTGTGTGTGTGTGTGTGTGTGTGTGTGTGTGTGTGTGTGTGTGTGTGTGTGTGTCCTTTTTATTTGTGGTGGACAGAGAGGGTTGGCTGTTGTGTGGAGATAGCTGAGGGCTAAGACACACACACACACACACACACACACACACACACACACACACACACACACACACACCACTGCAAATAAAGAGCAGGGGGGAGTCAGGGTGGGTAAGGGTGGGTGCAAAGTCCCCCCCAACTCCATGAAGTGTCACAGAGACAAGCAGCTCTGTTGGGTGCTGGCCATGCTTACTGTGAATGGTAGTTTTTAGGGTGCATCTGTGCGTCCGTGTGCGTGTGTTTGTGTCTGTGTGTGTCTGTGTGTGTGTGTGTGTGTGTGTTTGCGTGCGCGTCTGTGTTAACGGGAATGTCGGGCGGCCGAGATCAACGGCCTGTTTGGGGAGCGGCGAGGGAGCTCTTGGCCGCAGACGACGGCGACTGCGCCATGTGCAGACCCGCAGTGCATTCTGGGTAACATAATGTCACATTCCTCCATGCCCCCCCCCCCCGGACACCATCTTGTGTGGCGTGACGCGCAGGAGGACATGAGGACGCGAGCGCAGACGGGCTGGACGTGTTGTCGTCTCCCCCCCGCCCCGGGGGGCCGCGACGCCACGCGGTTATTCCGGGCTGGGCGGTAGGGAGGGGGGATTCTGATGCTAATACTGGGGGCGCAACCTGATAGCCCGGGCTGGGCGGGGGGGTGCATGTGGGAGAGGGGTTTAATAGCCGGCGTTGAGCCCCCCCCCCCCCCCCCCCCCGGACAGAGACGGAGGGGGAATCTCCGAGCAGGATTAGCAGTTCTGGCCTCGCCGTTACCGGGGGAAACCAGGGTTGCACCGCCCCCCCCCCCCTCATCCATTAAGAATGAGGGGGAGACCTGTGTTACCGTGGTAGCAGACTCGGCCCCCACCCCCCACCCCCCCTCCCCCTTCCTTAAGCAGAGTCATGCAGCAGGGAGACCTGCTGGAGTGTTGCCAAGTCTACGCTCCCTCCTCCTCCTCCTCCTCCTCCTCCTCCTCCTCCTCTCCTCACAACGTTGGGACGCTTTAGGAGCTCAACAGTTGTCTCTCGGTGCCAAACCTCCTAAGACAGCTTCAAATCTACCGCCTTTCGATCTGAATCGGTGCGGCACCGCTGACGATGACGTGATTCAGATTGCATTTCGGAAACCTGAGCTTCTGGTCAGGGGAGACGTCATAGGCTGCAGCCATCTGTCAATCCTGGTAGAAACGCCCCCTTTTACATTTTTGCCTGAATAAGTATTTATGGACCAATTATTTCCAAAGTAGACTTTGTTGTTTCCACAAAACGACTCTGTTGAGAGCTGAGCATAAAATCCTGTTATTTATTTTTTTAGATGCAAGCTGTCGAAGTCATAAAGTTCATAAAACATGACGTGTTTAACATCTTAACGCAAACGGAGCGCTCGGTCATTAGCAGAACAACAGAAGACGGTAAACACAACGTCTCGCTTCAGCAGTTGTCTTCAGAGGAGCCGGCCCATCAGTCAATTTAATGTTTTCATGTCGTCATGTGTTCATGTGTTTATCTTTTCAACATAAAATACAATAAAATGGCAACCGGGTGCTCATAACTCAGTGAATAGCACTGGCTAGAAAGCTAGCACTGGCTAGTGAGTTAGCACTGGCTAGCTGTGGCGTGAGCTAGCGTTAGCTTGGCAGTGTTGATGATACAGTGGTCTCTCTGCCGGCCCGAGATGCCAGGGCGGGAAAGTCCCCTCTGGTCCCCCCTGCCGCGGTGTCGGCTTTCATCCAGAAGTAGGTCGCGGCGGCGGCGGGCCATGCTAACGCCCGCTACGCTGACAGCGCAGGGAGACAGTTAAATCCTCCGCCAGCGGCTGCCGGGTTCACACCTTTCTGCCGTTAGAGATGGAGGATGTCTCAGCGACAGGGAGAAAGGTCAACAAAATGGAGGTGGACCTGGAAGTTGTTCTTTTAGTTTTTGTTTTTGTTTGGGGTGTCTGTTGACTTTTTTGTTGCCAGGCTGTTGCTGAATGCCTTCATGGTGACAGGAGTGGGCTGCTAGCCCCTGTTTGGGAACGTTGTTGTCAGGCTCTCCTTCCAGAAGCCGGTCCGATCGGTCGGCCATGTTTCATGTTTCTCCTGTTGACATTGAGTCCGGAATGAATCAACAGTAAACCGATGTTTACCGTAACGGACCTGATAGATGGCACCTTGTGCAAACACAAACACTGGACGGGACTCAAGGTTCAGGTCGTCGTGGTTACGGCCCAAGCCTCACACTCCCCAACAATTAGAAATATACATTTTCCTATTCGCGCCCCCCCTCCCCTCAGAGCCTGGTGAGACCAGACCCTGAGACACGGTCTCTCTTGGATGTGAGTCCACTTCCAATCTGGCCATGACAGCCGTGTCTGACCGCCTCCATGCACCAATCAATAGCCCCGGATGGGGAGGGGGGCGGGGCTGTGATGGCTATCAAGTCAGCGATTGATTCAAAAAAGCAACATCGTCAGAACTTGGGGAGGGGGGCTTTCGTCGGCATGCCAACCACAACTGTATTTTTATGTCATTTTTCACTTGTTCATCTGCCTTTGCGAGGCTGGCTCGTATCGAATTACATCTCATCAGTGTAACCACAGAATAGCTTGTGTGTATCTCATATTTTGTCGACCATATCCATAATTAAGTGATTCCCCCTTTGTGTGTGTGTGTGTGTGTGTGTGTGTGTGTGTGTGTGTGTGTGTGTGTGTGTGTGTGTCTGTGTGTGTGTGTGTGTGTGTGTGTGTGTGTGTGTGTGTGTGTCCACACTGCCTGCTGGGGTGTTTAATGAAATTTTGAGTCAGTAAATCGATTCAGCGCTATCGCTTACTCACGGTGCCGGCTGACAAGCTTTAGGAGCAGTTCTCTGGCGCCCCCTGGCGCTCGCCGGGCCTCAGTTCACGCCGTTCTCTCGGCGCCCCCTGCGGGCCGCCGGGCCGCAGTGCACGCCTGCTGCGGTTTGCTGGAAGTTTCTAAAAGCTTGAAAACCGTCCATGTATCTGTAGTGTTGTTGTGTTTCAACATTTGAGTGACGGATTCATGTCTCTCTTCGATTTTGTTTTAAAGTTGATTATATAATGTGAAGCAATCTATTTATTTTTTTATTCTATCAAATAAAGGAAAGGAAAATCTGTTTTACTCGAATTTTCTAGTGGTTGAAAAAGAGCCAGAGAAAATGCAAAGACAGGCTTTCATTTTTTGCTTATCAGATGTTTCCAAGATCAGGTTGTTCATTGAAATACTTTTCATCTTGGATATTTAATACAGAAATGTTGCCAAATCTTTGTCATATTTTTATACCTTTTACACATTTAAATCTCCAAATCCATTGTTCCGGTGTTGTGTTTGTGTGTTCCAGCGGCTGTCCTGAAGTACGAGAACAACGTGATGAACATCCGACAGTTCAACTGCTCTCCCCACCCGTACTGGCTGCCCAACTTCATGGACGTCTTCACCTGGTCCCTGCCCTTCGTGGGCGAGAAGGGTGAGCCTTCACACACACACACACACACACACACACACACACACACACACACACACACACACACACACACACACACACACACACACACACACACACACACACACACACACACACACACACACACACACACAGACACACACATACACAGACACACTAACACACACAAACACATATATATACAGAGACACACTAACACACACACACACACACACAGACACACATACAGACACAGACACACACACACACACACACACACACACACACACAGACATACACAGAAACACACGGGAGACTTCTAGGTTTTTCTCTTTGTCCTTTTTTGAAAGCAATAATTTCTGTTTGGACCCAAAACATGCCAGTGCTCATTGGGATGTTTGTTTTAAATGATTGCGTGTCATATATTATTTACAGATAATAAAACACACACATCTGCCATTAAACGCAACCTTCCAATACTGGCAAGCACAAAAAAAAACACTAGTTTCGTCCCATGTTTTGAAAGAAAATATTTAAGGGCTGCTATGATAAGTCAATTAATTGATTACTTCATCAACAGAAAATGTATTGAATCTAATTTTGTTGTTTGACAAATCAATAAAAAGGATTTCGATAAATCGGCTATGAAACTAATCCTAAGTCACACCCATAAAACGTGTCTAAAAACAAGAATAATTCAGTGGCTAAAATATTTGTGCTTTTTAAATATTTATATATATATATATAATTATTTTCTCCTCCTCCTCCTCTGTCTCCCTCCTCTTCCTCCTCTGTCTCCCTGCTCCTCCTCCTCCTCCTCCTCCTCTGTCTCCCTGCTCCTCCTCCTCCTCCTCCTCCTCTGTCTCCCTGCTCATCCTCCTCCTCCTCCTCCTCCTCCTCTGTCTCCCTGCTCCTCCTCCTCCTCCTCCTCCTCTGTCTCCCTGCTCCTCCTCCTCCTCCTCCTCCTCCTCTGTCTCCCTGCTCCTCCTCTGTCTCCCTGCTCTTCCTCCTCCTCTGTCTCCCTGCTCCTCCTCCTCCTCCTCCTCCTCCTCTGTCTCCCTGCTCCTCCTCTGTCTCCCTGCTCTTCCTCCTCCTCTGTCTCCCTGCTCCTCCTCCTCCTCCTCCTCTGTCTCCCTGCTCCTCCTCCTCCTCCTCCTCTGTCTCCCTGCTCCTCTGTCTCCCTGCTCTTCCTCCTCCTCCTCTGTCTCCCTGCTCCTCCTCCTCCTCCTCTGTCTCCCTGCTCCTCCTCCTCCTCCTCCTCTGTCTCCCTGCTCCTCCTCTGTCTCCCTGCTCCTCCTCCTCCTCTGTCTCCCTGCTCCTCCTCCTCCTCCTCCTCCTCTGTCTCCCTGCTCCTCCTCCTCCTCCTCCTCTGTCTCCCTGCTCCTCCTCCTCCTCCTCCTCCTCTGTCTCCCTGCTCCTCCTCCTCCTCCTCCTCCTCCTCTGTCTCCCTGCTCCTCCTCTGTCTCCCTGCTCTTCCTCCTCCTCTGTCTCCCTGCTCCTCCTCCTCCTCCTCCTCCTCTGTCTCCCTGCTCCTCCTCCTCCTCCTCCTCTGTCTCCCTGCTCCTCCTCTGTCTCCCTGCTCCTCCTCCTCCTCTGTCTCCCTGCTCCTCCTCCTCCTCCTCTGTCTCCCTGCTCCTCCTCCTCCTCCTCCTCTGTCTCCCTGCTCCTCCTCCTCCTCTGTCTCCCTGCTCCTCCTCCTCCTCCTCTGTCTCCCTGCTCCTCCTCCTCCTCCTCCTCTCCAGTCACGGAGATGCTGGTGAACGTTCTCAGCATCTGCTCCAACGATGAGCTCACCACCGACGAGGAGCTGGACGGTAAGTGATCGGGAGGGGCCCGGGGCTGCAGGGGGCCCCAAACGCCCAGAACCGCCCCAACAAAGAGCCTCAGACAACCATAGGGACCCGACTGTTCGAGTTACATTGTGTTGTATAGAAATGGCCACTAGAGGGTACTGCAGTGTACGATTCAACACACTTTAGCGTCAAACTTTGGTTCGGTCTCTCTTTCCTCCCCTCTCAGTTTGTTTGTTTCCTTCATTATTTATTGCTTCGGTTAATTTCCTCATCTCATTTCCTCAGATATTCTTTAAATCTCAATCCTACAGTCACACTGCCTCATCTTTAGGTTTTCCATCCCTCAAAATTATGCCCATTACAATAAACACTGCTTACAACACAACACAAAACAACATAACACAGAGTCAATCACCCAACAGCACTAACACTTTTGCGACATCTTTTTTCGAAGGTTTTTAATCAACAGAGGGCCGAGTAATCCTAAATCCCAGTCGCACACATCAGACACATCACACATAGCCCTGCACGCCCTCAGAGTGTTTAGTGAAGTCACGTCCGTGTGCGTCAGTAGACCTGAAAGAGGGACAGGAAGGATTTGGTGAGCTCATTTCCTGTTTTGGTAGGGTTGGATTGAGGGAGGGAGGGGAGGAGGGCGTTGCCTTCGCAGTAACATGAATGCTAACAACGGCCACAAAGTCATTGGAGTCCAGGAACTGTCGTTGGGTCTCCTTCCCTGCAGAATACCTGTACTCTCCCTGGTTCTACTTCTCTGTTCTCTTTCTATTCTTTTCCATTCCATCTATGAGTATGATCAGTTTTTTCTGAAACCCCGTCAACTTAATATTGTTTGCCATTTCATCGTCTCATAATCACTTCAGTATTGTGTGTTTGAAACCATCTCTCTCACCAACTTTCTAGAACGCCCCTGCTTTGATGTTGTGTTTCCATGGTTTCTCCTCATCTAAAGTCATCTCTTCTCTTCTGTTTTCCCGAGAAGAGAAGACTTTTTACAGTTCAGCCACTCACTTCCTTCCTTCCATCTATCTCATCTTAGCTTCTCACGCCCTTTTCTTTGTATTTTAGTATCATCACCTCTTCCTCCAACCTTTCCAAAAGCCGTCCCATCATCATCAGCGTCAATCTGCAGCCATCCATTGACCTCTTCCTCCCTCTGTCTCTCTCTCTCTCTGTGTTTTCCTGTTCCTTTGTCCTCCTCTTCTCTTCTGGGGGTTGTGTCTTGAGAAGGACAGCTAATATATGCCCCAAAGAAAGGTACAGACTGCAGCTGTGCGTACGTCCGGCCTGTTGGTGGTTTTGTTCCTCCAGTTTCCTTGCAAGCCTAACATAAAACCCCCTCTAACATGTGGACTGATCACTTTTACATCAACATTTACATTTACAATCAGGACATCGAGCAGACGCTTTTATCCAAAGCGATTTACAATGAGTACATTTGTCAGAAGAAAGAAACAACAATATATGGCATTCCCTGTATACAACAAAGACAGCCAGGATAATATGTGTCAGGACGTACAACATACAAGTGCTTAAGAGGGGTGTGGTGGGGGTAAGGGGGGAGACATGACGTAGAGCTAAAGGAAACAATCCGACCCTAAAGAGAGTGGACAATGCCTCTTGTTATGGCCGACGTACTTTTAACTTGATTCTACTGATTCTCATTCAGCCAGTCAAACGGTTTTCCCGCTCCTCCACGGGGCGTCGAGCGTGTGGTGCTTAGACAAACGAAGGGCTAAAACACCTCGTACAGATGAGCTGGCTGAGGCGAGATGTTCCACCGGTCGTCGGCTGACGGGCTCCAGACGCGGTGACGCAGCCGTTGATTCCCATTTTTGCGACGCAGCGGTTGAACTGGGGTTGAACCTGGCGTTCGGCAATGCTGAGCGGTAATCTTTGGTAACTGCTGTGAACCCGGTGATAGCAGCGAAGGGAGAGCAGTGCTACTCAGGCGCTACATCACTCTTTCCATCACAAAGCACCCCCCCCCCCCATGCTCCTCTTTGACCCTTTTATCTTCTGCATTTGTTTCAAACTTTAATCTTTTATTCTTAATTATTTTCCCTTTATATATTTTTTCCCCATCACGACGGCACCACGGTTTGTTGGAATTTTGTGATAATTCTGTTTTTGGTACAGAATACATTTTTGAACTCTTAGTTATGTCGTTCTGCACATAAACATTTACATTTACATTTAGGGCATTTAGCAGACGCTTTTATCCAAAGCGACTTACAATAAGTGCATTTGTTACAATAAGTACATTTGTCATAAGAAGTGAAACAATATATCGCTGTCGGTACAGTAAAGATGTTCATAGAACCAAGTGCAAGTATTACAATCGCTAGGCTAACCCATTCCCCGTGTAAAGCAAAGATAGCAGCTACTGTAGATGCTACACAATTAAGTACCTTGAATAAGTGCGATGTACAAGTGCCAGGACGTACAACATTCAATGGTGGCTGTGCATTGGTTTCTATGCAGTCGAGGTGAACTGTCGAGGTGAAACACACATTTAAACACACGCACACTCTCACTCTGCAACAAACACACACCCTCTCTAACACAAACACTCTCTAACGCACACACAAACACTCTCTAACACACACACACAAACACTCTCTAACACACAGACAGACAGACAGACTCTGAGAAATAAACACACACACAAACACACACTTCTCTAGCACGTACACACACGCGGTCGGGGAAGCTGTTTACTACTCCATTAAACCGGGCCCATTTTGGAAACAGATTTCAGGAAAGCGACTTTGAGGTGAACCCCTCTTGTCTCCTAATCACCGCCCCTAAGCCGAGCAGCTCAGGGGAGTTAGCGCGGTCGTGACTACTCTGGAACAGCACAGCGTTTCGGGAACAGAAACTCATTCAGTGGATGCAGCGACGGCATGATGCACAGGATGATTGCGATGATTGTTGTGAAACTTGCCGTGATGCCCGTTGGATTCTACGCATTTTGTTCAATCTAAAATAACCGCATTGTGCTTGTTTTAGCTTTGTTGTTGGAGGACTTCTAGATTCTAATTGAGCCTTCTTTAGGCTTTCTTAGAAGTCATTTCTAAGAAATGTTTATAACTGAGGTTGCATTCACCAAGACATACACAGAAACACACACGCCAAGATACACTAGTACTACACGCACACACACACAAAAACATACTCACACACACAAACATATACAAATACACACACTTGTACTTCACATACACACTCACTTGTACTTCACATACACTACACACATTATGTAACTCATTATTTGCTTAAACATGGGCTCTATGTGCACGTTGGGACACGTGTTCCTCGTGTGTGTGTGTGTGTGTGTGTGTGTGTGTGTGTGTGTGTGTGTGTGTGTGTGTGACCATGTGCCCCTCCCCCAGGTGCCACAGCCTCCGCTCGTAAGGAGGTCATCCGCAACAAGATCCGCGCCATCGGGAAGATGGCGCGCGTGTTCTCTGTGCTCAGGTAACAGCGACCTCTGACCCCCCTGACCCCCCTGACCCCTCTGACCCCTCTGACCCCCCTGACCCCTCTGACCCCTCTGACCCCCCTGACCCCTCTGACCCCCTGACCCCTATGACCCCTCTGACCCTATGACCCCTCTGACCCCCTGACCCCTATGACCCCTCTGACCCGAGAATCTGGCCCCGCTGCTGGTCCTGGGGTCCGGTCCTGGGGTCCGGTCCTGGGGTCCGGTCCTGGGGTCCGGTCCTGGGGTCCGGTCCTGGGGTCCGGTCCTGGGGCCCCGGGCCGGGGTCCGGGGGCCTCAAAGGGTGGATGTTGAATCTACAGCTTCTCTGTTCTCTTGGTGTTTTTCCTGTTTGTTCTCATTATCGTGTGTGTGTCTGTGTGTGTGTGTCTGTGAGTGTGTGTGCGCACGGTTGTGTGTGTGTGTGCGCGAGTGTGTGTGTGCTTCTGTGTGTGCGTGTGTGTGTCTGTGCGCGTGTGAGTGCTTCTGTGTGTGTGTGTCTGTGCGTGCGCTTCTGTGTGTGTGTGTCTGTGCGTGTGCTTCTGTGTGCGTGTGTGCGTGTGCACACAGGGAGGAGAGCGAGAGCGTGCTGACCCTGAAGGGGCTGACCCCCACGGGCATGCTGCCCAGCGGAGTGCTCTCCGGAGGCAAGGAGAAGCTGCAGAACGGTAAGACCCCCGCCTGGCCGGGTGACCCAGCTCCATCCCAAAGAAACACACATACGCACACGCACACACACACACACACGCACACGCACACAGAAGCACGCACGCACACACACACACGCACACACACGCACACGCACACACACGGCGGTCTTTGGTCTCCTGTTGTTTATCTCATTCAGTATTTATTAGTTTATAATATGTATGGTTTTAGGAATCATTATCTAGTAATAGGTGTAGTATATATGTCATTTTTTCGGCTAATTACATCAATAATGCTGGTCTGTATATTTAATATTATATTAAACAGACGCACAGAGTTTTCCCACCAAAGTCCTAATTCTCCTTATCCTTTTGACTCTTAGCTTAGTAGAACTCAACTGCAATGAATATGTCTCTCTCTCTCTCTGTCTCTCTCTCTCTGTCTCTCTGTCTTTCTCTCTCTCTCGTCTCTCTCTCTCTCTCTCTCTCTCCCTCTCTCTCTCTCTCTCTCTCTCTCTCTCTCTCTCTCTCTCTCTGTCTTTCTCTCTCTCTCTCTCGCTCTTTGTCTCTGTCTCTCTGTCTTTCTCTCTCTCTCTCTCGCTCTCTCTCTCTCTCTCTCTCTCTCTTTCTCTCTTTAAACTTCCCTCATTTATCTCAAATGTTCTCTGTATCTTTTTCTTTTCCTTTCTCCTCTCTCCCTAGAAACCGCAGGTATATTCGGTTGTGCAAGTATTGATGTCCAGAGTGGTCAATCTTTATTTGTTAATTTATTTATTTCAATTGTGTTTAATTTGTAGTTATTTCCATGTCTTACCTGCGTTTGGTTTTTCATGACCCAGACAGAGAGTCCACCCCCATGTTGATCCCCAAACCCTCCACTTGGCTGAAGCTTCGTAGAAACATCTCTGCTTCGCTTGTAGAAGACGTTAAGATTCTTTACGCTAAACTCAAACTCAGGCAGGAATCTGAGTAGGCAGGGTCTTCAGAATACATTCATATTTAATATCTTATATTTGAATTGGATTATGTAATGTTCAAAGATAGGATTTTCCTCTCCTAGTCGGTTTTCACTCTGTCACTCCCTGTCAAGTTACACTAGAAGGGAGGAAGGCGCGGGGGGGGGGGGGCGGGGGTTAAATGAAAGGATGAATTGGAATGAACATAGGCACAGTGAGTGATAGGTTTCATCCACAACCCACCGAGCAGGGAGCAATCTGTTTCCTGGTCAGATAACAAAAGATAAACAAGGATATTTATTTGCTTCTTGGGTTGCGTTCTTGGGTAAATGTCATAACTGAACATGACTCACATGATTTCCTCTTGCATGTAAAAAAGGTCATGTAAAGCCATGTCCTGAAGAGGTTTTCTAAATTAATTAAATACTTTAATAACCTACAGTCGCTAAATGTTGTATGTTCAGACTCAGTCAGCAAAGTTGAGGCCAACTCCCAAAAGTACAGACTCGTGGAGTTTGCCCATAGACATTTTTCTTTAAGAAAACAAACTTTATTGGCTGTATTAAAATTGACGATGGCTTGGAGCAGATAGCCAAGAAGTAGAGATTCAATACCACGTTTATAGATGGCTTTTTATGAAAGCAATTCAAGAAAACGCCGCCCTTTTTTACAAGTCTCAGCTGCCTCTGAGAGCCAGACATAACCAATCAAACTGGAGGCAGAGTGATGTCGAGCGGTCCCGTTGCAACACGGTCAGAAACACACGTCCCGCTGTCCACATCCAACGCCGCTGTGTGTGAGGGAGGCGACGATGTGCTTTGAGCGTAATGTTGGAAAGCCTTCATCACTAGTCCTGTCCCCTCCCCTCCACCCTTCCTCCAGCTTCCTGTGTGTCTTATGCTACTGTGACCCGCTGCGCTCATCCCTAGTCTCCCGTAGAGCCGCATACCTCTCGTACTTGATCCTGCTGTCCCCCTCCTCATGTACCATCTTATCACCACCGACATGTTGGTATATTCTGACTAACCTATGCTTAACCCTCTGTGGTCAATACTCAATAAACCGCGGGGCACGGTAAGTGGTGACGTAGCGCTGTGTGGTGTAGGTTGTTGTGTTGGACCCATATCAACACATGCTGCTCCATGCGTACTGGTGTTAGCCTGTAACCCTGCGTGGCCTACCCATGATGCACTAGTGTAGACCTCCACCGCATCCATCCCTCTAGTGCATCGGGCGGCGTCACAAACCATGTCCGACCTTTACCTGACGAAGTTAAAGGGATACTTCACCGGTGGAGATATGAAGGTTATATGAAGGAAATAATTCAATGTATTATAAATGTGCAGAAGAAATTGAAATCAGTTCATCGTAGCCTGAGAAAAGGCAGTAAGTGTCTCTCTGGCTCAAAAGTAAGAAATCCTCCAACTCCCACAGTGCATTGCGCTCGCTGCACCGCCCGCCTGTTTCCGTTTGAAGGGGGAAGGACCCATGGTCCTAGCGCGAGTGGTGGCGCGAGCAAACTTTGTGTAAACATATCCCCATGATATGTTGACTAGTTTAGACTTCTGCCCTCGTTTTTTCAAACGCATCATTTGTATATTACTGTACGGCATAAAAACGTTTGCTAATTACAGTAGCTCAGCATATCAAGTATTGGTACTCAACCTTTTCTCCCCAGTTGAAATAAGTGTTTATCTTATACAGTAGGCCTACTTTAGTATAACAGCACTTGGGATAGTAAACAAATCACAACAACCAACATGAATTTGAAGTTTTATTCATGAAAAAAGTATTACAACAATTCATTTACAAAAATAAATCGTGTAGGGTGCGTTTGCTAGAGTCAAAATAGTCACAGCTCATTTTGAGCATCTACTTCTCCTGGTAGCCACGCTACTGCCCATATTGTGCTGGGTAATTAGCTGTGATGGCCTGGACAACACAGGAAGCCGATACTGTCTAAGAAAGAAAGAGAACAACATTAGCAAAGCAAGGTAAACTATGCCTTGAGTAGCCTATACAGCATTATACAGACTTCAAGCTAATGTAATGTAGCCTATGCTCTGACAATAAGATTGGCTACTTTTGAATATCTACATTGTCACGTTCCCCGGGACTCAAAACTTTTGTAGTGTGACATAATTCACATATTCATACCAACAGGCCACAAATGTCCTTGGCAATTAGAGAGGCTTCTTCCTCACGCTAGGAAGGGATACTGAGCCTAGGGAGGCATCCTGCTCATACAGAAAGCCATTCATCATGTGTGAATTCTAGAGATACGAGCGGCCCAGGTATTCGAGAAACCCAGACGCTCAAGCCCACATAAACAAGGTGCAAGGTGCAACTGTTCAGATGAGGCGTAAAGCCTGGGTGAGAGGTTACACACATGGTCCCGTCCTCACCAGATTCAGCCATTTATTCTAGAAGAAACTGGCACGCTGAAATTCGCTGCAGCACAGGGACTCTGTGTTAGTGTCGATAGGCGAACAGGGCAAATCGTCCTCGACAACAGGCATGGCTTGTTCAGCTGCAGCAGCCTCCTCCTCTATTTGTGTCAATTCTTCCTGGCTGTTTTCTGGCTCGTACTAATTGCCCCGAATGTCCGAATCCTACAGTAGATTTTCAAAATCCACTTAGGCTGTTTCACATTGCAAATCTTTTCTCTAGCTAAGCAATGAAGAAACATGGCGGACATTGTGTTTACATCTCGTACGCGAGCTCCCGCCCCCCCTCATTCCTTATTGGTGGGCTCACAAATTCGCGGAACCAGTGGTTTGTAGTCCTCGGCCCTTCTAGCAGGCAAGCAAAGTTCTCCCGAGATGAATTCAAACGCGTCACTTGGCGTCATCTCGGGAGAAAATTAGACCTGGAAAGCTGGGCCAAGGGAAGACTGGGTTAGACTGAGGGAATTTTTTTTTTTTTTTATATTACAATAGCGATTTTATAATGATAGAACGCCGGTTCTGAATGGGTGAAGTATCCCTTTAAGGATCCTCAGGGAATCCACATGCGGTGTTTCCCTGGTTTGCGTTAAGGCTTTTCGGATCCTCCGCTGTCTTTATGTTGCGATTTAAGTTAGTTAAATTTTTTGTACCTGTAAACACTAAAATGCACTCCAGTGCCTCACTCCTTTTATTGAGGCGCTCCCCCCCCCCCCCCCGCCCCTAAACGCCACGGACCCCTGCTGTGTCTCTCGCTGACGGAGGCTGAGATCCCGACCCCCCCCCCCCCCCCCCCCCCCCTACACAACACACACCTCATCACCGCTGACATCCTCCATCGTTGCTTCACATTTCATATTTACTTTTTTCCTTCTAACGGAGAAAAAGATCTTGTGTTGTTGTTGACATTCCCCCTCGCGCCTCACCGGTCATCAACGTGTTCTTGGGATCAAATACTATTTCAAATCTTTTTGGGTCGATTCCTGTGCTCACTTTTCTTCCGTTGGTTTCTCAACCCCCCCGTTCTCCTCCAGCTACTATAGAGGCTATAGAGGCGGACGAAGGTAAATGAGGCTGGGCGCCCACTCTGTTGCTCCCATGGCGATAGACTGGGCTTTCTCCATCGGGAAGGGGGGGGCTTCTTGTTCCTCATCTTGTGATTTTCCTTCTTCTTCTTCTTCCTCTTCCTCTTCATCCATCTCACTGATGCTTGGATCGTGTGTTGGGTGTTTGAGGCTAACAAACTGTCGCATAGAATAAATAAAGCAACTAAAACGATGATGAGAAGTCAGTAAGTACTTCGATCTCACTGGTCTCAGGTTTGAAAGGGGAACCGGTTTCATAGCAAAGATCGCAGAACACGCACGTGCAGAAACACACATGCACACAAAAACGCACACATAACACACACAGAACACATAGAATTGGGATGTATTTATTAATCTCTCTATGTAGCTAGAAAGCAAAGATTCCTGGCTTGAATTCCATATCTGTTCCTGAGGGTTAACAAATAAGTCTTAAAAATACTTTTTGTATGTTTTATGAACTTATTAATATATTTATTTTATGAGTTTACTTTTGACTGTCAACAAAAGTGAATTTTGTTAGGAACATTCATTGGTAGATTAATTGAATTATTTGATTAGTTAGTTTAGTTTATTTGGATTCATTTTGAATACACGACGAAGTCAATTACAAGCCTTACATGCTCGATAATTTCAACCAATCCCACCACACTAATTCTTGCTATGAAAGCAGATTCTACTTCCCCTTTGAAACTCTTTGAGCAGCTGTGTTTTGTTGATGCCATTCAATCACCACAAACTCTGGCATGTAGCGCCATTCATAAAAGCTACATTATATTTATTTTCAGATTTTCAGGCAATGTTGATTGGATTTTATTCTTCCTCAAAATTGTCATTAAAAAAACGAATGAATGGCACAATAACCAGCACAACTGTCAGCCAAATTCATTGTTTGCCAGCTGCTATTCTCGTTGGATTTGTACCAATAGTATTTCCTTGGCAGCATCCACACAGGACAGCCCGCCATAGTGTCAGACTCTAGATATGCTTATTTCCCTTGCTGTGTGATGTTCTTCTCTGTGAGCTGCTAATGACCTGTGTCTGACCTGTGCTATGCAGCAACATAACTACAATACCCATCAGCCCCTTATTCGCACTTCCCAAATTGTAAGGGAAAACGAATGGCGTCCACAGAATTCAATGGAGAAAGGCAGTTTCTCCTTTGAAACGTTGTCAACTGTAACCGTGAGCCTCCGAGAGGAGACCGTTTTTCAGTTAAATATAATTACAGTTCCTTTTTAATTGTCTCCTATTGAATTTAATACAACTATGAGTGCTTGAATGGATTCAAATGTTTATTCACAACTATTTCCTTCCATTCTACTCAATCAGTTTGGTTTTATTCATTTCAGTGGCATTTGTGGATATCGACTTTGTCCAGATTATTTTAATGGTTTACCCCATACAGTTGATTTCATTTTATTGATTTGAAATTACTTATTCAATATTGTTTTTGTTTCACACTCCCACGACAGACCCCAGTTATTGCTGCATGCTAACAGCAGGCTAACAAGTGGTTAGCCTCCCAGCGACTTCCCTGTAGTGTTTCTGTGTCTGAACTTGGTCGGATAGTGAATGTCTCATCTGGGCTCCACTCTCTCTCTACTTATATTTTCCTTCTTTCCTTCGACCTTCATTCTTTGTGCGTTGTTTATAACGTTGTGTAGTAGTTCCAGCGTGTTGTGGTGGGGGTGAACTGGGTCCTTAGGTCTTGAGGTTTTCCTTTCTTGTTGCCTTTTAAAGAGCGAGAAGTCTTTAACGGCGGCCATTTTTTCTGACAGTTTTTCTGCTTGAATGAGAAAAATATGTAAAACTTAGTCCTGCTCCGCATGCATGAAACACTTGTATTCTTAACATAAGGGCACTGCCAAACCATTTAATTGTAAAAGTTTAAGATTCTAACTATTTTGGCCCTACGTTACGTAAATCTTTGCAAGGTGAACCGGTAATTTAAAAATACAATGCAAGGCACAACGAAAACCTTTTGGCCCTAATGCCATGAGACCCCTGTGTAGTATGTAGTATGTAGTTTGTAGTATGTACAAGTATTCTGTGATTAGAATTGTAGATCAATGATGTAATATTGTGTACCTACCAAGTTGTGTTTGAATGTCAATATTTCCTCGTGGACGTTTACAAATGAACATGTCTTATATTTCATTGAGTACATTGGGTTGTTTATGGCATATTGATTTGTTTAATGTCGTAAGGACATTAAACAAATGTCCTTAGGCTCTGATATAAATGTACAGATTATACTCAGTGTGTTACAGAAATAGAAAAAAATAAAGTTTTACGTTCTACCTGTTATATAGGTAGCTATAGATAAGAATGCTTATGATCTAAAGGAAAGTAACATGCTAATATTTAATTAGTCTCTTTAAGTGCCAAGTATTGAATGTACTGGCAGGTCTGACGTGGAAATACAATACAAGGAGAGAACAACATTTTAAGCTGCAATCAGCAATTTTTTCCCACCTCATTTTCTTCTGATTAAATGGTGTTTTGATGGAGTTGAATGATTCTCAGGTATTGGTTTGACTACCTTCCCTGCTATCAATCCAAAGTCCTGAGAACCATGAGACCCAATCCAAACCGCATTGAATAAAAAAAAGTTAGATGAACGAAAGTTGTCTACTGCTGCTTTAGAACCGAGGCTGGAATGCTGGGAAAACGAGGTCAGGCATAGCGACCACACAGTGGCTAGCGCTAGCTTGCCTTCGATTTGGGAGCCCATAATGCTAGCCGAACCTTAGGGACAGAGAGTTGTTGTTAACATCAGGAGAGCCGCGAGGTCTAGGTGGGGAACACTCACATCAATCTGTTTTTTTGGTGTTGGAGTTGTAGAGTTGCGTGTCATCAGCATATACACCTATTCACAAAGCCAGTCAAGGGCCACAGCAATGGTGGGAAGCCAGGGCTCTACTGTGAGTGGTGACTATACAGCTATGTGTGGTTGGGCACAATAATGTGTGTGAACCGCAGAACGGTCACCATTTTAATGGGCAACAGTAGCAGTAGTACAAGTGGAGTGTCAGTTGAAGAGGTCCCAAATTACCTTAAAACAAAAAAGATGAACTGCATTATGAAAGGAGCAGTCATGTGGAGGGCAGCTCAGCGGCTAGTGCTTCTCAGGAACGACAACAGGCTAAAGACAAAAACAACCCTTACTTGCGCTGCACTAATCTGAAGGCCCTTCTCACCGTCTCCCATCTGCCCTCTGTCTCCCCGCTCTCCCTCTCCTTCTCACCCAAACAGCCATCAAGGGCTTCTCCCCGCAGCACAAGATCACGAGCTTCGAGGAGGCCAAGGGGCTGGACCGCATCAACGAGCGCATGCCGCCGCGCCGCGACACGCTGCCGTCGGACGCAAGCCTCAACGAGCTCAACAAGGCGCTTTCCTCGGAGACCAATGGCACGGACGACACGGGAGACTCCAGCGGAGGTGGAGGGGGAGACGGGGGCGGAGGCGGGGGTGAAGGTGAGGGCGGCGGTGGTGGTGGTGGTGGTGGTGGCGGCGGCGGTGGTGGAGGTGGCGACGTCGATGGCGCCGAAGGCGAGGGAGTTGCAAGCATCCAGTGAAGCGGGAGGAGGGAGGGGTCCCCCGAGCACGCCACGCCCCAATTCCCCCCCATCCCCCACCTGCCCCCCCACAGGGCCATCCCCCTTTGTCTCAGTTTGACCCCCCACCCCACCCCGCAGGGCAGAGACAGGCAGAGTGGGGGTGAGGGGTGTGGAGGCGCTGGGGTGTGTCTGTGGGAAGGGGGGGGGGGGGGGAGCTTGTTGCACATGTTGTGCTCACATCTCACTTTGCTCGTTTTTCGTTTTTTTTGTTTTGTTTTTTTACATGCCTTTTTGAAATATTAGTTCCTTGTCAATTCTAAGTTATTGCTGTTTCACGGCTCTGGGCAGCCAGGGGCCCCGAGCTCAGTGCAGTCAGGGGCCCTAGCTTAGTGCAGTCAGGGGCCCTAGCTTAGTGCAGCCAGGGGCCCCGAGCTCAGTGCTGCCAGGGGCCCGAGCTAAGCGCTACATGTCTTTATTAGCTCAGTGCTAACTTAAGACAGTTTGTCAGAGGGGGAGAGGAGGCTATGGGGGGGATTAGATCTGTTTGTGTTTGTGTTTGTGATTCTTTTCTCCGAGAAACCCTTTCTCATTTACACCGAAACACTTGGAAAACTCGTTTAACTTCTTACTAACTATCGTACGTTTACAAAAATACAGCACTAAGAAAGGACAGACGTGAGATGTTTTTAAACATATAAGGGTGTACAAACTAAATAAGGACTATTTATTGATGATTTCCTTTTTGCTACTCGTATAAAATAGCTCTGAGATGAATTAGGCAGTCTTAAAAAGAAGAATGTTGCAACATGTTGAAATGCCAAATACTAGATTGTCTATGGTTTTGTACAGATTATGCTTACCTCAGGTTCTTTGGTGTGTGCTATGACCTGAATTGTCTGTATAATGGCTAATTAACTTGGTAATGAATACCTATTTTCTTGAGTTTCATAACTGGAATTTACATTTTACCTATCATTTGCAAATATTTGTATTATTTGTCTTTATTTGAGAGAGGTGGGGGGGGGGGGGTAGATTTATCGTGGCTTGCTGGAATTATGGATTGTTTATTTTATCTTTATAAGTATTGCGAACAAAGTAAAAAATAAATAAAAAAAACAGAGAACCTATATTATGTATAAAAAAAATACAATACAGTGTCTGCCTATGCATGTTTTTTAAAATCGGATATTGAAGTGGGATGTCTGGTTTCCATGGCTGCTGAGGCCTATTTTCAAATATACCGCGCTTTAGTGAACATGTACTGGAATCCTATACCTGCATCCTCTCAATACACACAGTGATGCCCTACGCCTTCAACTGGTTTTGTATTGAAGCATTTAACTACGAAATGGAAGAAAACGATTTTTAATCTATTGCGCGCTTGTTAGTGCACACACAGTCCAATTAAGCATGTTTGACGGTTCTTGTGAGGTGTGTGTGTGTGTGTGTCTGTGTGTGTGTGTGCGTGTGGTGACATGTGGAATTCAAAAATGCATGATAGCAGTTAGTCATGTAATGGGTTAATCCGTTTTTGTTCTGTTTTTGTAAATGTGCCACAGAAAGTGAAAATTTATTATTATTATTTCAAACTCTGCTTTGTATATGAGTTACAGGTTTGATACTGCTCAGTACTTTAAGACGAAACAAAAAAAATCTTCTAATCTTTTTTAAGGACTGCTTAAGTGCCCAAGTAATTCACTACACGACATGACGCCTTGCTTTTGTAATTAAACCTTTAAAACTGTTGGCAGAAGAGGCATGCACTTGCAACTATGAAAAGTATTTTATATAAATGTTCAATAAAATGTGCATGAATTTCAACTTGAACCCGTATTTCGTGTGTGTGCGTGAGTGCGTGAGTGTGTGCGTGCGTGCGTGCGTGCGTGCGTGCGTGCGTGCGTGCGTGCGTGCGTGCGTGCGTGCGTGTGTGTGTGACTATGCCAGAATGTTATGTCGTCCGTCCTCTGCCAATGAATATACAATCATCAAAAATAAAATCGAATACCTAAAAAACGTAACGGTTCATCATATTTGCATTGTGATTGAGTGCCTGTTGAATTGAGTGCATTGAGATTCAAGGTCCACACTGGAGATGGTCCAAGAAGCATCTCCCGAATCCAGGTAAATATTCAGTCTAAATGAATGTGTGCAGGAGGTGAAGAAGCCACGCCCACAGGGTCTGATTGATCAGGAACATGCCACATTATATTGTGTTACCCCGTGTAGAAGCAGAAGCTGTCAGAACTGGTGTTCGCACTACGAATGGGTGGTCCTATGAGGCTTTTATATGTGTATTAGCCCGTGATCTGGTGATGAGCTGTTGACTTAGAACAGGTTTCCCACCAGAGTAATTTGGCACCGACTGGAGTTCTCCAATGGGAAAGGGTTTCGCCGGCCAATTCCACATAGCAAGGTGTTTCCTCCGCAAGGCCCTAATAGACTTAATTAAGTATACAAGAAGATAAGAGTTAACCCAAGAAATGACCACACAATTACACTACTCCCTCGATAGTGAAAGAAATTCTTTATTATTATTATTAGGTGCATTGTGTGTTTTCCGCTGTTTCTCTACTGAAACTAAAAAACAACACGGGTATTAACACGCAGGGGAGTGCAAACAGATGCTGCAGATTGTTCAGTTCCTCCCGGGTCGGTTCCTGCGGCTGCGTGACCCTGTGGGTCTGACATTTTGTGGCCACGAGGGAAAAAACAAATCTGTGAAGGATTCAGAGTTGGCATCACGCTCCGTCCGAACTGGAGTTCCTGTCAGAAGAGGGATAAACAACACTCACTCCTCCACCCCCCCTCCACCTCCCTCCACAACACCGGGACCACCACCTCCCTGCCCAGTCTCTACGTGCCGTTCTCTCTAAAATCCCAGTAGCCCCTCCACCCCCAGCACTCCCTAGACAGACCTCCCCCCGGTCCCCCCCCACGCTTTCCTCCATTCCACCATTATCAGGGAGGAAGTGGCCCAGAGAAGGAAAAAATAGATGTGACTGTCGCCCGCCCCTTCTCTCTCGCTCTCTTGTTCCTACTGGCTGTTGGTCTGGGGCGGCGGTGACCCGGGAGGACAGAACGCGACCGCAGGACCCCAGGACCACCAGCCCACGGCTACAGGAGAGAGAGAACCATGAAGACCACCACCAACGTCCCCCTGCTCCTCCTCATCGCGTCCTGCAGCATCTTCATCCCAGGTATGTGGAGCCGCTCGGAAGTAAGCCGATCTTCGGGTGGAGGTGGGGCTGGTGGAGTTTGGGGTGGTGGAAGTTGGAGGAGATTGTGAAGGTGGTGGTGGTGGAGGTGGTGGGAGAGAACTGTCCTAGCAGAACCACTTAGAAGATGGACTGAGTCCCTCTCTGGACCCTGGGGAGACTGTGTGTGTGAAGGGGTCAGCCTGTGATAAACCGTGGTTGGGGTTGTGGTGGGGGTGGTGGTGGACTGTGTGTGAAGGGGTCAGCCTGTGATAAACCGTGGTTGGGGTGGTGGTGGTGGGGGTGGTGGTGGACTGTGTGTGTGAAGGGGTCAGCCTGTGATAAACCGTGGTTGGGGTGGTGGTGGACTGCGTGTGTGAAGGGGTCAGCCTGTGATAAACCGTGGTGGGGGTGGTGGTGGACTGTGTGTGTGAAGGGGTCAGCCTGTGATAAACCGTGGTTTGGAGCACGGAGATGACAGGATTGATCAGGACTCAGTTTAATGTCTACTGTTTGGTCCAGTGTACTCTCAGTGAGTCCTGAAGCAGAATAGATCGAGGACACTGAGATTTTACACTTTACCAGATATTAGTTTTTTATTATTAGATTCCTGTTGTTTCACGGCATAAAAGTGAATCGTTTTTTCTCACGTATATGGTTCATACCAAATTTCATCTCTTTTCATTTCATACAGGGATTTTTAATTCATGATACAATTTGTGAACGATTGTGTACCAAAAAGATGGTGGGGAATGGAGTAGATCACATGGTGAAGAAGGTGAAACTCTGCAAAACATCTTCAGATCAGGGCAGTTACCATATGAAAGGAGTTCTTGGGAACTGCGACGTAATGACTCTGTTTTCCATGCTTTGTGTTAGTGATTTGCTATGTGGAGCGATAAGGACTCTATCTCCTCCCATCAGCTTCCACACTTTGAACAGGACCTCAGGGCATCAATCAAAATGTTTACTCCCGTTTCTCTGAGATCAGATCAACTCTGTGTCTCTGTTTGTGTGTGTTTGTGTGCAAATATATCTGCGTCATAGTGGGTTTGTGTGTGTGTGTGTGTGTGTACGCATGCACCCATTTGACTCCTATTTACTACAAGATCAACTAATATTGAGAGAGAGAGAGAGCCCTCCTCTCCGCGGGGGGGATCAGAGGAAACACCCCCCTGTCCTGTCATCACGGGGGGGCCCCCAGATGTTCCTCTGGACGAGGAGCTGGGAATATTCTCCGTTGGCTGAGCCACACAACGTTCCTCACTCTGGACTGTTTTAACAACAGGAAGAAAGGAGAAGACTTTATATTATTATCACTTAACATTTTGATGGGGGGAGATATTCTTTCATTGCGAACAAGTCATGTGCATTCAGGCTACTTCCAATCAGTTCCTCTCTGCATGCAGCCGATGCCCTTTGTCGACTCAGATTAAGGGAATTTAGAGTGAATAAAGATGAATAAAAAATCGCATTTGTTCATTTAAGACAAGCCACTCTGCCCTGAAAGGAACCAGTAAAGCAAGGCAGCGATCAATGCGTGGTTGTCAGCCCCCCTGTGCTCTGTGTGCTCTCTCTCTCTCTCACTCACTCACTCACTCACTCACTCACTCCTCTCTCTCCTCTCTCTGTCTCTCTCTGTCTCCTTCTCATTAAGCCCATCAACACATACACAACAGTGAAAGACCTGACAGTAATACTGACATAAGGACTGTAATACCAGCCGTGCTGTTGGACACCACGGTATGATGTGTTGTTCTGCCTGACGGGAGCAGTGGTGTCTGATAGGGGACTGGAGGACGACTCTAACATCTGGGATATCTGGGACATCTGGGATAACTAACATCTGTGAATGGTGTTTGGGGGGGGGGGGGGGGGGGGGGGTTGGTGGAGCTTCTGATAGGGCTCAGGTCAGGAACCCAGACAGACAGCCAGACAGACAGACAGCCAGACAGACAGATAGTCGGAAAGCCCCTTCAAACGGGTCAGTGACACGTCTTGTTGGTGTCCAAAATTTTAAAAAAGGAAGGGGGGGGGGGGGGGGGGTAAAAATAGACCAGGGATGACAGAAGAATACAGGAAACCTAACCGCCCCCACAGCTGCACCCCCCCAAACATAAAGGCTCAAGGATAACAATAGTGTATCAGAGGACTAGGAAGCCGCTCCACACACGCACGCCGTCTCAAAGTGCACAGGGATGGAAATACCCCCCCCTACATTTCTCTTGTCATTAAGATTGAATCTCTGCTTCAGGTTTTATTTACTCTGTGGTTCCTTTCTAAAGAATCTGTTATTATATTGAATACTTTAGCAAACATTGATTCCATTTTTAATTTTCTTAAAGAATATTTGTGTTGTTAAACTCATGTCACTCTACTTACGAATGAATTACACGTATGATTGCTGTACAAATTATATATAGAAAAGCATGAATGAATGAATTGTTATCCAGTGAAATGAGTGGTCTAGCAGGGGTGTCAAACACTTTTGCAAGTAGCGCGCAGACCGTACCGGACACCAGCTAATGAAATGTTCTACTTCTTCCCTCTCCCAGTATCAACCAATGATTCCGGGCCTAACAACGATTTGACCTCAGCAGCGACTAAAGCCGAAGGTCAGACCTGGCACCCCCTTGGTTTGATGTGCTGGAAGGCTTGGCTTTGCCAACCATTTTGTGGTGCAGGCCTCAGCGTTTAATAGCGACGATGAATTGACTGATCCAAAGAGCTTTTTCTGTTGTTGAGGTTTAGTTTAGACCTCTCCAAGAACTATCTTTAACTTTTGTATTCAAGTGGTTCATTAAATCCTTTCAAGGCACCATTATCATATTGTCATTATATTGATGAGGTGTATTATTATTAATAATAATAGTTATAGTAATGCTGTAATGTTGATATCATATGATTATATTAGAAGAAGTTGTAGCAGTAGTAGTAATGAGTGTTGTTTATGAATCCTGGTAAAAACTGAGATTCAACACTCGAGCTGCTCTCTCTCTCTGCTTTGATCGCCCTGACAGTGATGAACGCCACGGCCCCCTCCGTCGGGACCGCCAAGCCCAGCACGGTCCAAGGTGGGCTCCGTCTCTAGAGCTGGCCCCTCCCACCAACACACGCTGTTAGGCCCCTCCCACCAACACACGCTGTTAGGCCCCTCCCACCAACACACGCTGTTAGGCCCCTCCCACCAACACACGCTGTTAGGCCCCTCCCACCAACACACGCTGTTAGGCCCCTCCCACCAACACACTCTGTTAGGCCCCTCCCACCAACATACGCTGTTAGGCCCCTCCCACAACACACGCTGTTAGGCCCCTCCCACCAACACACGCTGTTAGGCCCCTCCCACCAACACACGCTGTTAGGCCCCTCCCACCAACACACTCTGTTAGGCCCCTCCCACCAACACACTCTGTTAGGCCCCTGCCACCAACACACGCTGTTAGGCCCCTCCCACCAACACACTCTGTTAGGCCCCTGCCACCAACACACGCTGTTAGGCCCCTCCCACCAACACACGCTGTTAGGCCCCTCCCACCAACACACGCTGTTAGGCCCCTCCCACCAACACACTCTGTTAGGCCCCTCCCACCAACACACTCTGTTAGGCCCCTCCCACCAACACACGCTGTTAGGCCCCTCCCACCAACACACTCTGTTAGGCCCCTCCCACCAACACACGCTGTTAGGCCCCTCCCACCAACACACATGCTGTTAGGCCCCTCCCACCAACACATGCTGTTAGGCCCCTCCCATCAACACACACGCTGTTAGGCCCCTCCCACCAACACACGCTGTTAGGCCCCTCCCACCAACACACGCTGTTAGGCCCCTCCCACAACACACACGCTGTTAGGCCCCTCCCACCAACACACGCTGTTAGGCCCCTCCCACCAACACACTCTGTTAGGCCCCTCCCACCAACACACGCTGTTAGGCCCCTCCCACCAACACACGCTGTTAGGCCCCTCCCACCAACACACGCTGTTAGGCCCCTCCCACCAACACACGCTGTTAGGCCCCTCCCACCAACACACTCTGTTAGGCCCCTCCCACCAACACACATTGTTAGGCCCCTCCCACCAACACACGCTGTTAGGCCCCTCCCACCAACACACGCTGTTAGGCCCCTCCCACCAACACACGCTGTTAGGCCCCTCCCACAACACACACGCTGTTAGGCCCCTCCCACTACCACACGCTGTTAGGCCCCTCCCACCAACACATGCTGTTAGGCCCCTCCCACCAACACACCCACAGCCTGTGATGGTTTCTCTGTTTATGTTTTAGTTTATGGGTGTATTTTTATTATTTCTTTCACCTGTTTATATATATGAATAATATCAAACTATTTATATCACCCCCTCTCTCTCTCTCTCTATCTCTCTCTCTCTCTCACTCTCTCACTCTCTCACTCCCTCACTCCCCTATCTAGTAATGTGTGTGTTGTTTATGAATCCTGGTAAAAACTGAGATTCAACTTAGAAACAATGTAACCATGGCGACGTCAGAAAGGAGGAGACTCGAGCTGCTCTCTCTCTCTGCTTTGATCGCCCTGACAGTGATGAACGCCACGGCCCCCTCGCCCACAGGGAGGGCGACCCCCTCCGTCGGGACCGCCAAGCCCAGCACGGTCCGAGGTGGGCTCCGTCTCTAGAGCTGGCCCCTCCCACCAACACACGCTGTTAGGCCCCTCCCACCAACACACTCTGTTAGGCCCCTCCCACCAACACACTCTGTTAGGCCCCTCCCACCAACACACGCTGTTAGGCCCCTCCCACCAACACACGCTGTTAGGCCCCTCCCACCAACACACGCTGTTAGGCCCCTCCCACAACACACACGCTGTTAGGCCCCTCCCACTACCACACGCTGTTAGGCCCCTCCCACCAACACATGCTGTTAGGCCCCTCCCACCAACACACCCACAGCCTGTGATGGTTTCTCTGTTTATGTTTTAGTTTATGGGTGTATTTTTATTATTTCTTTCACCTGTTTATATATATGAATAATATCAAACTATTTATATCACCCCCTCTCTCTCTCTCTCTATCTCTCTCTCTCTCTCACTCTCTCACTCTCTCACTCCCTCACTCCCCTATCTAGTAATGTGTGTGTTGTTTATGAATCCTGGTAAAAACTGAGATTCAACTTAGAAACAATGTAACCATGGCGACGTCAGAAAGGAGGAGACTCGAGCTGCTCTCTCTCTCTGCTTTGATCGCCCTGACAGTGATGAACGCCACGGCCCCCTCGCCCACAGGGAGGGCGACCCCCTCCGTCGGGACCGCCAAGCCCAGCACGGTCCGAGGTGGGCTCCGTCTCTAGAGCTGGCCCCTCCCACCAACACACGCTGTTAGGCCCCTCCCATCAACACACACGCTGTTAGGCCCCTCCCACCAACACACGCTGTTAGGCCCCTCCCACCAACACACGCTGTTAGGCCCCTCCCACCAACACACGCTGTTAGGCCCCTCCCACCAACACACTCTGTTAGGCCCCTCCCACCAACACACGCTGTTAGGCCCCTCCCACCAACACACCCACAGCCTGTGATGGTTTCTCTGTTTATGTTTTAGTTTATGGGTGTATTTTTATTATTTTTTTCACCTGTTTATATATATGAATAATATCAAACTATTTATATCTCCCCCTCTCTCTCTCCCTCTCACTCACTCCCCTATCTAGTAATGTACCTATATCTTATTGTATATTCTCTACTTCTACTCTACGGTTCCTCCTCGACCAGATCAGTTTGTGAGGAACCACGCCCCCTGCATCTCTAATCCCCCCCCCCCCCCCGTCTTCTTTCTACCTCAGCCACGGTAGTGACCGGCAACCATTCCTCCCCAGCGCCGCCAACCACGCACCACGTGGAGACCGTCCCCGTGACAACAGATAACAGAAGTAGAGCCTGCGGAGTGAACACACACATAAACACACACACAGAAACATACAGACACTCACACACACAAAAACACATAAACACACAGAAACATACAGACGCGCACACACACAAACGCAGACACACACTCGCATAAACACACACACACACACACTCACATGAAAACACACATGACGACATCTTATCCCAGCTGTCTCTGTTGTATACGGTAATGGGTTAACCTTGTGATTGTTAGTGCTTGGCACTTGGTTCTAAGTGACCGCGCCCTCGTTGGTTTTCTTTGCGGGTTTTCCAGCATCGGAGGTCGTCAACAGCACCAGAGCCGTGTCCGGGAACGCCAGCACGGGAGCGGAGCAGAACCCCTCCTCCGAGGCTTCCACCCCCAAGGACCTGCAGAAAGGTGGGCTCTGAATCTGGGCCTTTGCATCTTTTCATTGTGTTTGTTTGCTGCTGTTCGTGTCGTGCTGACCGCTTTTGTGTTCAATCAGGTCCCAATTCGACCAAACCCACCAATGGACCGAATTTAAGTGAGTGTCCACAGAACAAACACACTATGAAGCTCTGTAGAAAGAGGAATGGCTGAAGGGGTGAAGTTATGACACCAGGTTTGGGTGTGATGAGCCATTACAAGCTATTTGAAAATCTGCCCTTTCCTGTGCATTAATGACGCCATAAGTGGGCGTGTCCACCTCGATGTGCCCTGGATAGACCAGTCAACGGTCCAGTGGACTGTAGCAAATGTTGCTGATCTATCCATCATACTTCTAGGTGGACACGCCTACTTGTGATGTCACTAAAACACAAGAAAAGGCAGATTGTAAAGCAGCTTTTCATGGCTAATGACACTCACACCCGGTGGCATAATATCACCCTTTTAAAGTAGAAAGGATCAAAGCCACCTAACATGGCCGAGAGAGAGGTTTCAGAGTATCTGCAGTTGGAATGTCAGAAGTGCACTGTTATGTAAATGTATGAATAGCGACTAATAATAATAAGGGTAATGAATGAATTCTCGTTCCAAAGCGACGCTAGTGATGATCAGCAACGCAATGACGTCCCTCCCCCCCTCCCCGGACAAAAGCCCCTCTGCTGACACTGGTAATACACACACATGCACACGCACGCACACACGCGCATACACATTTCTCGACCAATCAGCATGGACCTGACGAGGCCTTGGTGTTCACAGTTCTTCCGACGAAGGGCCAGACGGAGGTGAAGGGCGTTGGTGAGTTGAGAGCCGGTTCAGTGTCTGTGGGAGCGTTCAGTGTCTGTGGGAGTGTTCAGTGTCTGTGGGAGCGTTCAGTGTCTGTGGGAGTGTTGAGTGTCTGTGGGAGCGTTCAGTGTCTGTGGGAGAGTTCAGTGTCTGTGGGAGCGTTCAGTGTCTGTGGGAGTGTTGAGTGTCTGTGGGAGCGTTCAGTGTCTGTGGGAGAGTTCAGTTTCTGGGAGAGCGTTTAGTGACTGTCGGAGCGTTCATTGCTGTGGGAGCGTTCAGTTTCTGTGGGAGCGTTCAGTGTCTGGGGGGCGTTCAGTGTCTGTGGGAGCGTTCAGTGTCTGTGGGAGTGTTCAGTGTCTGTGGGAGCGTTCAGTGTCTGTGGGAGTGTTGAGTGTCTGTGGGAGCGTTCAGTGCCTGGGGGGGCGTTCAGTGTCTGTGGGAGAGTTCAGGGTCTGTGGGAGAGTTCAGTGTCTGGGGGGGCGTTCAGTGTCTGTGGGAGCGTTCAGTGTCTGTGGGAGCGTTCAGTGTCTGGGAGGGCGTTCAGTGTCTGGGAGGGCGTTCAGTGTCCGGGGGGGCGTTCAGCGTCCGTGGGAGCGTTTAGCGTCCGTGGGAGCGTTCAGCGTCCGTGAGAGCGTTCAGCGTCCGTGGGAGCGTTCAGTGTCCGTGGGAGCGTTCAGTTTCTGTGGGAGCGTTCAGTGTCTGGGGGGCGTTCAGTGTCTGTGGGAGCGTTCAGTGTCTGGAAGAGCGCTCAGTGTCTGGGGGGGCATTCAGTGTCCGTGGGAGCGTTCAGTGTCCGTGGGAGCGTTCAGTGTCCGTGGGAGCGTTCAGTGTCCGGGGGGGCGTTCAGTGTCTGTGGGAGCGTTCAGTGTCTGTGGGAGCGTTCAGTGTCTGGGAGGGCGTTCAGTGTCCAGGGGGCGTTCAGCGTCCGTGGGAGCGTTCAGCGTCCGTGGGAGCGTTCAGCGTCCGTGGGAGCGTTCAGTTTCTGTGGGAGCGTTCAGTGTCCGTGGGAGTGTTCAGTGTCCGTGGGAGCGTTCAGTGTCCGGGGGGGCGTTCAGTGTCTGTGGGAGCGTTCAGTGTCTGGGAGAGCGTTCAGTGTCTGTGGGAGCGTTCAGTGTCTGTGGGAGCGTTCAGTGTCTGTGGGAGCGTTCAGTGTCTGGGAGAGCGTTCAGTGTCTGGGAGAGCGTTCAGTGTCTGTGGGAGCGTTCAGTGTCCGTGGGAGCGTTCAGTGTCCGTGGGGGCGTTCAGTGTTTGTGGGAGCGTTCAGTGTCTGGGAGATCGTTCAGTGTCTGTGGAAGCGTTCAGTTTCTGTGGGAGCGTTCAGTGTCTGTGGGAGCGTTCAGTGTCTGGGAGAGCGTTCAGTGTCTGTGGGAGCGTTCAGTGTCTGTGGGAGCGTTCAGTGTCTGGGAGAGCGTTCAGTGTCTGTGGGAGCGTTCAGTTTCTGTGGGAGCGTTCAGTGTCTGTGGGAGCGTTCAGTGTCTGGGAGAGCGTTCAGTGTCTGTGGGAGCGTTCAGTGTCTGTGGGAGCGTTCAGTGTCCGTGGGAGCGTTCAGTGTCCGTGGGAGCGTTCAGTGTATGTGGGAGCGTTCAGTGTCCGTGGGAGCGTTCAGTGTATGTGGGAGCGTTCAGTGTCTGTGGGAGCGTTCAGTGTCTGTGGTAGCGTTCACCTTCGGGGACAACATGGCCGTCTGGCTGAGTCCGTGTTTCTTTTCTTAGAGGATCCTAAGAAGAGGGGGAGCGAGAAGGAGACGGCCGCAAAGTCAGGTAAACAACTGCTGGGGCACACACACACAAATACATACACACACATACACATACACACACACAGGCACAACACACACACGCACAACGACATATACACACACACGCACAACATATAGACCCTCACACACACACATACACATGCATTTACGCAAACACACAGACATACACAACACACACAAACTCACAGTCATACACAGGCACATACGCACAAACACACATCACACACACCCACACGCACAGACCCACACATACAGAACAACACACAGTCACACACATACAAATGCACACATACACACACACTCACGCGCTGTGCCATCCCCCGTACAGATAACAAGCTCCTGTGGATCCTGCTCCCCGTTCTGGGCGTCGCCGTGGCCGCCGCCTTCTTCCTGCTCAAATTCAAGTGCAAGAACGTCCACAACCACATGGGTAAGGCCCCGCCCACCACATGGGTGAGGCCCCCTCCACCACATGGGTGAGGCCCCCTCCACCACATGGGTGAGGCCCCGCCCACCACATGGGTAAGGCCCCGCCCACCACATGGGTGAGGCCCCGCCCACCACATGGGTAAGGCCCCGCCCACCACATGGGTGAGGCCCCGCCCACCACAGCCCTGACCGCCATCAGCACATCTGGCCCCTAGGACCTCCCTACACACCCTGTTCACCCAGCTGGCCCCTAGGACCTCCCTACACACCCTGTTCACCCAGCTGGCCCCTAGGACCTCCCTACACACCCTGTTCACCCAGCTGGCCCCTAGGACCTCCCTACATACCCTGTTCACCCAGCTGGCCCCTAGGACTGACACAGGTGAAGCCTCCTGACCTATGTTGTTGTTGACCCTACTGACCTATGTTGTTGTTTACCCTACTGACCTATGTTGTTGTTTACCCTGCTGACCTATGTTGTTGTTTACCCTGCTGACCTTTGTTGTTGTTTACCCTGCTGACCTATGTTGTTGTTGACCCTACTGACCTAAGTTGTTGTTTACCCTACTGACCAATGTTGTTGTTTACCCTGCTGACCTATGTTGTTATTTACCCTGCTGACCTATGTTGTTGTTTACCCTGCTGACCTAACGCTTTGTCTCTCCCACAGACACCAACGACAACGGCACAGAGAAGTGAGTACAGGCTCTGTGTGTGTGTGTGTGAGTGTGTGTGTGTGTGTGTGTGCGCGCGTGCGTTTATCATTTAATTCAAAATGGCCTCCTGACGTCCACTCACAGCGCGTCTTTCCAAAGCCGCCCTGAAAGCACAAAGGACGGCGTCATGCTGCTGGGGGTCCGGGCATCCGGGGCCGGAGAGAATGGTACGTTCCATCAGCAGTGACTCTCCCTGAGCTCGGACCGGTCCATCTGCCAAGAGTTAGAGGGGTCATGGTCTAGAGGACACCACAACATTATTAATAATAATCATAATCATACCCATGATCATCACACACATAGTGAATCACTGTCTAACACGGGTAAGGTGTTATCTGAAATGTATTGAAGATTATATGTCGATTTTTAATTTTTTGAGTATTTACATTTACATTGAGGGCATTTATCAGACGCTTTGTCCAAAGCGACTGACATTAAGTATATTTCTCAGAAGAGAAACAAGATTATATCGCTGTTGGTACATTAAGGATGTTCACAGAAACAAGTGCCAAGCACTGACAATTATTGGGTTAACTAAACAACATTGTTTGGTGAACCAAACAATTGTTGGGGTAAAATTGGTAAAATGCTTGGTTAACTGCATTTAACCCCAGTTCTTGGGTTTCATTTCTCTAACTCCTTGCCCGCGCTGTCTCCTCTACACTCGTAGCTCGCCACATAACGGGTATTTTAGCTCTCATTGTGTACCAGTCTGTAATTGGCTTCTGGCATGGCGGCCGAGGGAAGGTGTTTCCTGTGATTTGCCCCCCCCCCCAACCCTTCAAAGACCAGCAGGAGTTGAAAGATAGCAACTTCCTCATATAAACACAGATTATTTTGGACCGACCATTGTGTGGCCAGCAAATGTCACTGTGGACCAGACACTGCATATGTGTGTGTGTGTGTGTGTGTGTGAAGTGTGTGTGTGTAAAGTGTGTGTGTGTGTGTGTGAGTGTGTGAAGTGTGTGCGTCTGTGTATGTGTGTGTGTGTGTGTCTGTGTGTGTGTGAAGTGTGTGCGTGTGTGGGTGTGTGTGAGTGTGTGTCTGTGTCTGTGTGCGTGTAAAGTGTGTGTGTGTGTGTGTGTCTGTGAAGTGTGTGTGTGTATGTGTGTGTGTGTGTGTCTGTGTGAAGTGTGTGTGTGTGTGTCTGTGTGTGTGTGAAGTGTGTGCGTGTGTGTGTGTGTGTGGGTGTGTGTGTGTCTGTGCGAGCGTGTACTCTTTCCAGCACTGAGCATTGTTCTCTGCCTGCCTTTCCTACTGTAATCAAAATCAGAACCGGGGATTGAGTCAGACCTCCAGAATGTTGTTCCTCAGAGGTGTTTATGGGCTCCAGGAGATTTATCTCACGCTTGTCCCGCTCCTCTCTCTCTCTCAGGCAAAATACATTTTAGGGACATAAGGGAATTCACTGTCTAAATTAAAGCATATTGTTTATGAGTAAACATTATTTGAAGAAGCTGGGGACTATTCGAATAAGTGCGTTGGCAAAAAGAAAATAAAGCATTGCATGCCTTTCATGCTTTCACAGTTTTGTATAAAACTTATTTTCAAATTCTTACCCCGCCCAACCACTAAGACCAGTAGGTCTGGACCACTGAGACCAGTAGGTCTGGACCACTGAGACAGTAGGTCTGGACCACTAAGACCAGTAGGACTGGACCACTGAGACCAGTAGGGTCTGGACCACTGAGACCAGTAGGACTGGACGACTGAGACCAGTAGGACTGGACGACTGAGACCAGTAGGTCTGGACCATTGAGACCAGTAGGTCTGGACCACTGAGACCAGTAGGTCTGGACCACTAAGACCAGTACTGGACCACTGAGACCAGTAGGACTGGACCACTGAGACCAGTAGTACTGGACCACTGAGACCAGTAGGGTCTTGACCACTGAGACCAGCAGGTCTGGACCACTGAGACCAGCAGGTCTGGACCACTGAGACCAGTAGGTCTGGACCACTGAGACAGTAGGTCTGGACCACTGAGACCAGAAGGGTCTGGACCACTGAGACCAGTAGGGTCTGGACCACTGAGACCAGTAGGACTGGACCACTGAGACCAGTAGGACTGGACGACTGAGACCAGTAGGTGTGGACCATTGAGACCAGTAGGACTGGACCACTGAGACCAGTAGGACTGGACGACTGAGACCAGTAGGTCTGGACCATTGAGACCAGTAGGTCTGGACCACTGAGACCAGTAGGTCTGGACCACTGAGACCAGTAGGGTCTGGACCACTGAGACCAGTAGGACTGGACCACTGAGACCAGTAGGACTGGACGACTGAGACCAGTAGGTGTGGACCATTGAGACCAGTAGGACTGGACCACTTAGACCAGTAGGACTGGACGACTGAGACCAGTAGGTCTGGACCATTGAGACCAGTAGGTCTGGACCACTGAGACCAGTAGGACTGGACCACTGAGACCAGTAGGTCTGGACCACTAAGACCAGTACTGGACCACTGAGACCAGTAGGACTGGACCACTGAGACCAGTAGGGTCTGGACCACTGAGACCAGTAGGGTCTGGACCACTGAGACACTGCCCCCTGCTGTTCATTCACGAAATAAATAAAACTCTTCCTCTGAAATATTATTGCGCTATGGGCAACATAAAACGGCCACCAGGGGCACTAAGTGAACTGCTGAAAAGCTGTTTTATATGTATCATTTATTTAAGCAGCCGCAGGATCAAGATAATGGAAGGAAGGAGGAAAAAATGTCCTCTGGACCGATGGAATCAGTGGATGGACGTACGGACCGTCGGCGATGGCTCCCCACTCCTGGATAAAAGATTGATTGTCTGCCTTTTTATTGTTATTTTTGTACACGACAAGATGATTATGAAATGATCAGAAAACAGAAGATGTAAGATATGAGAGCGTTAGAGTTCACCATGTATATTCAATCCCGATTTTTCCCGGGTTTTCAGAAAACACAAGTCCTGCTCCCCCTGCACTGAGCCAGCTGATTCACTCTGTCATTACTACTGTGGGTTCACCCTCACCCTCACCCCAGCCCCTATCTACTGATGGTTGCATGAGGGAGGGGAGGTTTATACGAAGCCTAATGCATTCACTTGAGAAATTAAATTCTGCTCTTGTTATTCTGAATTAAAGGATATGTTTAGTTTATATGTTTAGTATGATAACGAGTTGGAATATTCGTTTGGGAGCAAAGAAGCGTGTATAGACGCATTCTTAAGTTGGCTGTTTTTAGCCGATTCTACCAAAACGCTATAAACTTGGAACAATGGGGGCCTTTGTTATGGTTAAAACTAAATCGCTATTTTAAACCACTTAAAAGGCTAGAAGTAGCCCGACACTTCTTTGGTAGTATAATAAGGGTCTTAACATAAAATGAGGCATTGATAAATTTGTAAGTGTACAGCTTGTTTATTAAAGGGGACATATTATGAAAACAACACTTTTCCTGGGATTTGGGGTGTTGTTTTGGGTCTCTGGTGCTCCCACACGCATACAAACTGAAAAAAGTCTGTACATGATTTTTTGAGTAAGATATGCATTTCTGAAAGTACCCTGCCGACAGTTACCAAACGAGCGAGTCAGTTTCGGTGCCCCCTCCTACGTAGGAAGGGGGCACAATTGAATATTACCTCCCTCTTCCTTTCCCCTCCAATCAGAGAATAGCTAAGATTTTGCGGACCAGCAGACGAGCAGCTCCGGTGGGGGAACTCGCCGGCAGCCCGGCAGCTCAGCTCCGGGAGTACAATCCCTTTCTCTGCCGGACTGCTGCCGAGCTTCAGCGGCAGTCCGGAGGAGGAGACATGGAGGGGAAAGGGATTGTACTCCCGGAGCTGAGCTGCCAGACTCCTGCCGAGCTACCCCCTGCCGGACTGCTACCGAAGCTTCAGCGGCAGTCCGGCCGCCGTCGAAGCTTCGGCAGCAGTCCGGCAGCTCCGGCGGTGTACTCCAGGAGCTGAACTGCCTCGGAAGCTTGCAGGTCCGGCGGGGGGGGCTCGGCGGCAGTCCAGCAGCTCAGCTCCCGGAGTACAATCCCTTTCTCCTCCATGTCGCGTTTCATGGACTTCAGAGAGTCAAGGCAAAAGTTCCTTTCCCCCATATTCCACTCAACCACGGCCGAGATATCCCCCACTACGAGTCTTTACTTGTTGTGGAAGTACCAGAGACGTCAGACGCAGTCTTTATGATTCATAATATCATCCGAGGCGCACATAGCTTTTGGACGTGATATTATATATAATATTATATAAATACCCATATATAATAATAATATTATTATATTATTCTATATTACATAGATATAGAGCTCCAGGAGTCTGCAAACGGCAACAGTCCCTTCTCCTCCATGCTGTGGTTCAGGCTGACAGCTCATTGGTCAATGGGCAGCAGCTCATTTGCATTAAAGCTACAGACACCAGCAACAGCGCATTCTGAAGGGACTGAAACAGAGGGGAATAGCGGTAGGCAAGATTTTTTTTTTTTTCCTAAAAGCCATTTCCAGCAAACAGCTTCAAAAACTTGTTTTCTGGAACTCAAATACTATGTTTACTTGTTGGGTAAACACCATAATATGTCTCCTTTAAAAAGGACATTTTATACACACAATGCCATCAATAGTTCACCCGTCGACGCCATCTTGTTTTTAAGACTCGATAAGTAGATTGGCGAACACAGAGATTGCGTGTTGCTGAAGGATGTCACAATCTCTGTGTTCGACAATCTACCTATCGAGTCTTGAAAACAAGATGAACGTTCCAACTCGTTAGCATACCAAACATATCCCAAATCCATTTTACACTGGATTTGTCCTTTAACAACATAATTATCTCCGAAATCTGAGATAATTTTCTGTAGCCTAAATTTTTATTTAAGTTAATTTTGTCATTTCCGAAATAAATAGCAGATCCCTAAAACATTATCTCAGAATTCTGAGATTAGTATGTCGTTTATTCAGAAACATATCAGCTTTATTTTCTTGAGTGAATGGATTATGCAACCCTCATGCAAAGCAATTCATACATGTGTTGTACCATGATGTAAGATTATCTGCTGTTTATTTCACTGTGATTGTTAGTTGTTTGCTAGCTTTAATTTACTTTAATTTCTGATATTACGAATGTACATTTGTTGTTAGTTTTTTGTTGACTGATTCAGCTTTCTTATGCTTTGTAAACATGATGACAACAACATTAGAAATGGAAAAAGAAGTACTCTCTTGTATTTTGTCCATCTGAAAAAAACTATTGGTGGTGTCAGTGTCAACATACAAACACACACCAAAGTATCCATGATTATGTAGTGCCGAAGGAAAGGGAGGATGTAGGCAACGTAATAACTGTTTTAATCCAAAACAACAGCAGAACAATCACTCGCAGTGCATGGCTAGAATAACTTGTGCAACCGCCTCAACCCTCCCTAGACCCCCGTGTCTCATAGCCAGTTCCCTCCCACTCGATCACTCACAGTAAGAGGGGAACACGAACCCATAATGTAGTCACTACACCAGCCCCCCCAGCGTTCACCTCAATATTCAAAATCCCCGCGGCCAGGAGGGCGAATGGGCCCCTACGACTGTAGGCAAAGTCAGGAGGTGCGGGAGGAGGCGTGACATCGTCCATCACATGCTCTTGTTGGGCTGGGCGGGGGGCAGCGACGACCGGAGGGCCGCAAGCTGTGGGGGCTTGTAGGGGTTGGAGGGGGGGACGACCACGGCGTGGCAGGGGGGGTCGGACGGGCGGGCGGCCCCTGCGCTCCGGCAGAGCCAAGTCTGGGGGCAGTTCAAGGTCCAAGTGAGGCGGTTTGAGGCAATCCACAGACACACACTCAGGCTTACCCCCCATGTCAACCATGAAGTTCTTGGCTCCTGCCTCGATGACACGGAAGGGTCCGTCATAGGGAGACCGTAGTGGAGCCCGGTGGCCGTCGTGGCAGATGAAAACGTAACCCGCTGACTGCAGCTCCGGGGGCACCCGCGAAGCAGGGACGCCCATGTTGCGTGGTCGGGACCGGGGCGAAGGCCCTGGCGCCGTCCAGCAGGGAGGTGCGCTGAGCAGAGGCGGACCAGGGCTCCCTCGACTTGGGAATGAAGTCACCAGGGACCCGCAGCGGCTGTCCGAACACCAGCTCGGCCGACGATGACCGGAGGTCCTCCTTGGGCGCCGTCCTGAGCCCCAACATGACCCACGGCAGTTTGTCGAGCCAGTCGCCGTCCGTGAGGCTGGCTCGAAGGGCGGCCTTCATGGAGCGATGAAAGCGCTCCACAAGTCGGTTAGCCTGCGGGTAGTAGGCGGTAGTGCGGTGGAGCTTGACCCCCAGATTCTCCGCCACCGCCGCCGCCAGCTCTGAAGTAAACTGCGGGCCACGGCCAGAGGAGAGGTCAGCAGGAGTGCCGTAGCGGGAGACCCACACCACGATGAACGCCCGGGCCAGGTCAGGGGCTGTCGTTGAGGAGAGCGGGACTTCCTGTCCACCATGGTAAAGAGGTAGGTGAAGCCGTGCGAGGGGGGCAGGGGTCCCACCAGATCGACGTTGACATGGTCGAACCTCCGCTCGGGCACCGAGAACTGTTCCAGGGGGGCTTTGACATGGCGATGCACCTTGGCGCGTTTACAGGCAGTGCAAGTGTGATCACACACACACACCATGTGGTCCACGTAGGCCGTAAACTAAAAAACGGAAGTGTCTGACCGCGAGCCACAGCCCGAGGAGCTCTCTGTCGAAGGTGCTGTACTTGCGCTCTCTGGGAGACAGCTGGCGGCTGAAGAATGCGAGTGGCCGCCAGGCATCCCCAACCCCACTGCTCATACACCGCCCCCACGGCAAAGTCTGATGCGTCCGTGGCGAGAGCCTTGGGCGCAGAGGGTGAGGGGTGGGCCAACATGGCCGCGCGGGCCAGGGCCGCCTTGGTGTCCTGGAAGGCCTTGACACGTTCCGCCGTCCAGTCGACCGGTTGCTTCAGAGCCTTGCCCTTCTGGGCCTCGTACAGCGGTCGCAGGATGTGAGCTATGTGGTGGAGGAAGCGATAGTAGAAAGTCACGATCCCGATGAACCCCTTGAGCTCGCTGACTGTGCAGAGGCGTGGGAAGGCTGCAACAGCTTCCACCTTCGAGGGGAGGGGGATCACACCCTCCCCTCCGCTAGCCAGTTCCCTCCCTCTCGATCACTCACAGTACGAGGGGAACACGAACCCATAATGTAATCACCACAATTAGGTTGTTTATTTTATTTGAACAACAAACTGATCTTCGTTTAGAGTCGATAGTTGTTCCTTTCTCCATCTAATCCTACATGGATTTGGTGGAGAACTGACCCCGTTTCTAATGCTTCTGGAAAACAAGGTTAATAAATTCGACATTTCTGGAAGGAATCCGTCATTCCTCGGTTCATGTCTTTCGGCACTAGAGGGAGCCACCGGCCCGTCCCTTGGTGCGATACTAGAAGGCCTTTCATTAGATTTAGCGACGTATCAGAACAGAATAGCTCCTTTCCATATGTGTGTGCCGGTGCATGCATGTTTGCATCTACCTTGGTCTGTGCGTGCATGTATGTGTGAGTGAGTGCGCATGCATGTGTGCGTGCATGCATTTGTGTTTGTCTGTGAATGTGATTGCATGCGACCGCCAAGGCGGCAAAGTCCACAGAACAGAGTTGTTTGACTGAATTCGATCTGCTGACCCGCACCACCTTTCTTTAAACCCTTTCACTGTTTTAAACGTCTGCATTGATCCTTCCAACCTTCAGAAGGAATCCATAACTGAAATACAAGGGGACTGGCCTGGTGTGTGTGTGTGTGTGTGTCTGCACCTGTGTTTGTGCACTTGTGCGCCTGTGTGCGTGCGTGTGCGTGTTCACACACACACACACTGTAAGGCAAGAAGGCCCCCCCCCCCCCCCCCCCCCCCCCCAGTGATAAGGAGGCGGTCGATGGGACGGGTGCCTTCCTCCTCGCGGCCAGCTGTGGGGGGGCTTGGTTACAGGGTACACACCGGGTACTTTTCCCCTCACAACAGCCATCCAAAACTTTCCATCCACAGGGCTTATATTGTGCGTTCTGTTTTTGGATATTCCCGTCTCTGTGTGGACACGCCCGTTGTGTTTGCGTTTACCCGCTCCATTGCTGTGTGGATCCACACGCGCTTCAGATGGTTGATTTGCTAATGAATCAGGTGTGTACTTACGTGTTTTTATACTGCACATGCTCATTAATTCATCCATACTACCTTGCTGTTCCTCACTGATGTGTGTGTAGATGTGTTTTGTTGTGTTGATTGTGGTCTTGGACATCTGCTTTGCTGTAAACATCGGAGGCCGGTCTGTGGTAAACTGGGCAGCGATCAAAGTTTCCTTTCTGCCGGATCATGTTTACTCACGGTGACACAATAGCCGCACCCTGAGCCCTGTCGCACGGATCGTTAGGGGGGTTGTGATTGGTCGCTCTGATTCAGTTGAACAGCTGTTTTCAAGGACAGCATGACACATCAAACAGTCGTGTTTGGAGAAGGTTTGAAGTGGTCTGATGGAGGGAAATCTGACTTAAACTTTGAACTTGGCAAAATGTAGGAAAAACGTGTTAACCTCAAATGTTAATGAGATAGAAAGTCATCTTCAACAATTTACTTTTTCTTTGATGCAGCAATGCAAAAACGGGTGTCTCTCTCGTTCTCCGACACTCTCTCTCTCTCCGACACTCTCCGTCTCTCTCTCTCTCCTTCTGGGTAACTGCGAGTCATCAGAAAATAGGCTGGCTTAAAGTCTCCTGTCAAATTCCACCGGTGATGGGAGTGGACTGGAATGGGGAGGAGGGGAGGCGGGCGAGAGAGAGGGAGGGCGGTCCTGCCATTCTAGACCTGAGAATAATAGAGGATAATATTTATGGCCAGCGGATAAGTAATGTGTAATGTGTGTGTGTGTGTGTGTGAGAGTGAAAGGATGTGTGTGTGCCTGTGTGAGAGTGAAAGGATGTGTGTGTGTGTGTGTGTGTGTTTTATTGGTCAAAGGTTCTAAAATTAATAAAGTTAAAATGTTGTCCGCCTACTTCTCTCCCAGAAGTTTCAAGGAGACTGTGCTGGCTGGGACTTTAACCCACGTCTCCAGATCTCGGTTGAGGTTAAGTGTGCATCGACTACCTCCGGTTTACTACCAAGACGCACAGAATGAGAAGTTCGGAAGTCATACTCATAGTTGACGTCATATAGGAATCAATGTCATGTGAATATAACGTGTCAAATATGACTTCGACCTTGTTAAGACTATCATGTCTGTGGTCAAGTGGAGTGTCTTGATGTTAATAATGGCAGACAATCATTCGCACTGCAGACCGGGGTTCAAGTCCCACCACCAACAACACTCTCTTCAAACATATTGGATATTTTGAACCGATTTCACGTGAAATGTAAAGTCAATTATAACCTCTCACCATATCCTTGCTAGTGCCTCTGTGGCGCAGGTGATAGAGCTGTTACCTATCTGTTCTGGAGACATGGGTTCGATTCCTGCCGTGGCAGGTTTTGTGGGAATGAATGTATGGTGAACGGATGATTGCCAATAACTGTCTGTGTGAATTGATTGCTGTGAATGTCTTAATTCACATTAATCTATTTGCCCAGACGGTAATTCGGAATGAATGGGTGAGTGGGAATGACTGTCTGGGGGACTGGGCTGGGCTGGCTGTGAATGACCACCCAGTCCCCCAGACAGTCATTCGAAATGAATGTGTGAGAGTATGGATCCCTTCACTAGACAGATGTTCCCACCAACCACCGTGGAAGAAATAGAACACATGTCCCCAGAATAGATAGGAAACAGCTCCCCTGCCGAGGCACCTCTTATTGGTCAAAGCTTCTAAAATTAAAATGTAAGAAGAAGTTTCAAGGAGACTGGCCGGGACTTGAACCCATGTCTCCAGATCTCGGTGCATCGACTTCATCCGGTTCACCACGAGACACACAGAATGAAAACTTCGGAAGTTATACTCATAGTTGACGTCATATAGGAATCAATGTCATGTGAATATAACGTGTCAAATATGTCTGTGGTCAAGTGGAGTGTCTTGACCTTAATACGGGCAGACGATCATAAGCACTGTAGACCTGGGTTCAAGTCCCACCAACAACACTCTCTTCAAACATATTGGATATTTTGAACCGCTTTCACGTGAACTGTAAAGTCAATCATAACCTCTCACCATTTCCTAGCTGGTGTCTCTGTGGCGCAGGTGATAGAGCTGTTAACTAGCCACGTTACGTAAAATATCAAATTTACATATGAAATGTCATTTTACCTGAAAGTGTGGTTGGAAGGGCTTGAACCCTCCACTGCAGAACAGATAACCAACACCTCTGTCCGCTGCGACACCTAGACAGTGGGTACAAATTGGTTGAAGTTTATAATATGACATTGAGTCAACAATTCATTATCATTTGAATCTGATTGTATGGGCAGGACTTGAAGTCAGGTCTCCACATCAGTTAAACAAGCACTCTATCCACTACCCCACTGAGACAATGTCTTTAATTGGTCTACGTTTATATTTGTCATTGTGGTATCCAGGACTTAACCCCATAGATCCAGAACAGACACAAAACTCTGATTGACGTTCTCCCAGCGGCTCAGTGGGGCAGACGATAGAGCTGTTGGTGATCAACTCTTGAGACATGTGCTAGACGTGGGTTCAAGTCACGCCAAGAATGCTCTCCATGGAATCAAAATATGTCAAGTGAACTGTAAAGTCAATCATAACCTCTCACCATTTCCTAGCTGGTGTCTCTGTGGCGCAGGTGATAGAGCTGTTAACTATCTGTCCTGGAGACATGGGTTCGATTCCTGCCTTGGCAGGCTTCGTGGGAATGAATGTATGGTGAATGGACGTGTGTGAATAACTGACTGTGTGAATTGATTGCTGTGAATGACTTAATTCACATTAATTAATTTGCCCAGACAGTGATTCGGAATGAATGTGTGAGTGGGAATGACTGTCTGGGACTTACTCCCAGACAGTTATTTAAAATGAATGTGTGAGAGAATGGATCCCTTCACCAGACAGTTGTTCCCATGAACTGCCCATGGCAGGAAACAAACCCATGCCCCTAGAACAGATAGGAAACAGCTCCCCCACTGAGGCACCTCTTGTTTAAGAGAATAAGATTCAACTCCCTTCAATCCAGTGTGGTTGTCAGGAATTCAACCCAGAACAGCTAACCCAATGCTCTATCCACGTTACGTAAAATATCAAATTTACATATGAAATGTCATTTTACCTGAAAGTGTGGTTGGAAGGGCTTGAACCCTCGACTGCAGAACAGATAACCGACACCTAGACAGTGGGTACAAATTGGTTGAAGTTTATAATATGACATTGTTTCAACAATTCATTATCATTTGAATCTGATTGGGCATGATATGGGCAGGACTTGAAGTCAGGTCTCCACATCAGTTAAACAAGCACTCTATCCACTACCCCACTGAGACAATGTCTTTAATTGGTCTACCTTTATATTTGGCATTGTGGTATCCAGGACTTAACCCCATAGATCCAGAACAGACACAAAATTTCAAATTTGCATTACATATGAAATGTTATTTTACCTGAAAGTGTGGTTGGAAGGGCTTGAACCCTCGACTGCAGAACAGATAACCAACACCTCTGTCCGCTGCGACACCTAGACAGTGGGTACAAATTGGTTGAAGTTTATTTAGTTTAATATGTTTCAACAATTCATTATCATTTGAATCTGATTGTATGGGCAGGACTTGAAGTCAGGTCTCCACATCAGTTAAACAAGCACTCTATCCCCTGCATCACTGAGACACTGACGCTTCATTTGGTCGAAGTTTGAAATTGCCATGTCGATTTTTATCAAATAAAACACTTGTTTTTTATCAAATGAAACATAAGGGGTAGCACTTGTGTTTTATCGGTCGTCATGAAAAAAAACATAAAGGGTAACACTGTCGATATTTATCAAATAAAACATAAGGGGTAACAAAGCGCCTGCTAAATGCTCTAATTGTAAAAAAACATAAGGTCGTCTTTCATTGGTCGTCATGAAAAAAAAAAAAGGTTAACACTTAAGGGTCAACCCTGTCTATATTTATGAAATAAAACATAAGGGTCACTGGCGTTTTTTATAGGTCAACATGGAAAAAACATAAGGGGTAACACTGCTTTTTTTTGGTCTTTATGAAAAACCGATAAAAACAATGTTTTTTTATCGGTGGTCATGGAAGAAAACCTAAGGGAAAACCTAACCTAACAGTAACACTGTTGTGTTCATCAAATAAAACATTAGGGGAAATAATGTTGTTTTGTATCGGTCGTCATGAAGAAAATCATAAGGGGTAACACTGTGGTTTTTATCAAATAAAACATTAGGGGAAATAATGTTGTTTTGTATCGGTCGTCATGAAGAAAATCATAAGGGGTAACACTGGTTTTTATCAAATAAAACATTAGGGGAAATAATGTTGTTTTGTATCGGTCGTCATGAAGAAAATCATAAGGGGTAACACTGTTGTTTTTTTTGGTCGTCATGAAAAAAAAAAAAAAGGTTGACATTTAAGGTTCAACCCTGTCGATATTTATGAAATGCCGGACAAATAAAAAACCCCCCCTTGAAACAGAAATCTCTTGAGTTCAAAAGACATTTTTCGCTTTCTATAATATCAGTATTTTATACAGAAATCCCTTGAGTTCTAAAGACATTTTTCGCTTTCTATAATAAAAATCCGAACAGAATCACCCAACAACATCAAATGTTATAATTTATTAAAAATAAATCATAATTCGTCCACCTCGCAAGAGACGTGTTTCTTGTGTACAAACAATACTAGGTGTGCGCGCAGCCAGGGGGCAAAAGCCTGCTTCGGAGTGAACTGATATCAATGTAGATGCCGTATTGCTTGTAAGTTCTCCCTGACAGTTGCAATAAAATGTCATTTTACTGAAAAATCGCTTTGTTTTTCATTGCATCACAAATCATAAAAACACTTACTGAAATGTCCATGAATTTCACTCAACTTACCAGGTTTTGACGGTTGTTTTAGATGTTTCCAATATCAGGAGCACGGTCGTAATGTTAGTTAAGGCTAACAAAGTTAAAGTAAAAATGTTTACGGCGAGGCTACTTTACGGCCTGCCAACATTTAAAAAAAAAAAAAAAAACGCCATTGTCACTGTAAATATAGTTTTACACTACAGGTCTGACAGCTTGTTAGCTAGGTCTTGACAGAGATGGCTCAGACTAATTACATCAACAGCCTCAGCAGCTCAGACTGCACCGATTACCTGAACAAACTGGTCCTCAGCACTGGTGAGAAATTACCAGACCAATATAGTATTCTGAGTGAGGAATGGATTGCAGATATGTCCAAAAGGCCAGCTATAACATGGCCCGACATATACAGTTATCTGATTGAGAAGCCTAGTGTGTACACTAAGGACAGTTTGCGTGCATACAAATCTTTGGACGCATATAATTATGTTCTTTGTGGTCATGTGCAAAACTTAAAATGTTTTGACACAAGTTCAGGGTTTTGCGCTTTGAGGGCAAGTGTCCTGCCCAGTCAGAGACAGGGACTAAAGGCAAAACCTTATGATGCCTGGGTGTACGTGCACAGGGATCTAGGGTACATCCTGACAGCTAACTGCACATGCATGGCAGGGTAAGTCTCACACAGCAGATATTGTGAGCTTCTGAATTCACTTACTTTTACTAAAAGATCTATCCATCGCACCAGTCTTGCTTCTTGTTGCAGCCATGCTGCAGCCATCATGTGCCAGGTTGAGTTAACAGGGCGCAGACACACCGAGGAGGAGGTCGCCTGCACTTCCCAACCAAACAAGTGGAAGGACATGTCCCGCAAAAGGGTTGAGCCACAAAAGTTGAAAAACATCAACTTCAGCCGACCAAAGCGACACCTGACTGAGCTGCCTGAAGTCCATCATACACCAACACTCCAAAACATACCAGGTAGCCTATGAGAGTGAACGCGCTGATACATGTGAACTATTACGCACAACCGTCCGCAGTGGATTGAATCTTCAGGAGAGTGACGGCTATTAGCCTATTATATATTGGTATAATTTAGGCAGTGTGTGAAATACCCCCCCCCCAAAAAAAGAAATAAAAATAAAAGGCGATTGCAGAGGATAAGACAAAAGCCGACATACGTAATGTGTGTGGGCAACAAAGTCACTGTTACCAAAATCAACATCTGTCTGTCCCTTCAAAATAAAGTTTGTGACGTGTGTGATTGGAGCAGCTGCTGACAGATGTGCTGCTGACAGTGACAGTTTCACTAAACCTGAGCCACCATCCAATCCTCCCTCGTTCACGTCCTGACTTCTCTTGGACATATAAATGCATAAACCTCTGTATATTCTGTGTTTTTCCTCTCTTCAACTAATTGTTTCAGTTTTTGCCGGTGTCGGTCTGCAACGTGAAATCTGGTGCGCACCTGTTTCTCTCTCGCATACTCGCTTGCTCTCGATCCGCATATAAAAAATAAAAACTAGTGAGGAAGAAATAGGCCTACAAACCCCCCGAATATTGACGAGTATTTCGCACACTGAATTTGTGTAATAATGCACAAATAATTTCACTTTTTTTTCTGCAGGGATAAATTAAACGCAATATTTACAGATCAAGCATTTTAATAAAATCACAGCCTAAATGTTATTTTAAAATTGCTCCCTCTTATGTGACAATCCTTACAAATACATTTCCTCCTTCACTCAGCAATTACAACGGAAGATCTTCAGGCCCTCAAAAACATTTGTCCAGAAGCTGCTATATTCACATCCATCAACACAGCTGCAGACTCGGACACAGACACAGCATCAGAATCAGGATGTGAACTACCTGAGCCCCTGACAGCCATGTTTGACCCATCTGCTAGGGACCTGTCGACAGCTGACCTCCAGGAGAAGTGTAAAAAGATCTATGAGAAAATGTTGCTGCTGTGTGAAAAAACGGATGGAACAAAATCTGGACTATCACAATCCATGGACGGTGACCCTGAGGAAAAGAATGAGATTAGCTATGCTTATTGTTTATTTTCACATTTTTTAACCTATTTGCTAATTTACGAGCTCAGTCATAATGAGCACTAATAGCACAAGCATTTAAGTTACGGGTTCAGAGTTAAAGAAAATCGTACACTGTAACATTAGCTGTGTGAACTGTGAAGACACTTTCTTGTATGACTTTCAGCCTGAACCAAGAAACCTACACCAGCCATGCAGCTAATGTTGGTACTTACAGTAACAACAAAAGCTAAACTTATAGGTTACGACCGCGAGCCAACATTAAACTTTACAAACTCAGTAGAAGACGGACAAATTTGCTGGCCAGTAAGTCATTAAATCACACTAATATATCCTCATTAAGTATGGTAAAATCACACGCAGTCCTACTCATTATCCAGCTCATGTTGGAAAAGACAAACATACCAGAAACGAAGCGGGCGCTGCACAGACTCTCGCCGCCTTTAGGACCTTCGGGACCCCAATCCGCTCTTTTAATGGCCTGGAGCCACAATCTTCTTCTTCTCTTGGCAAAAGGATGAGATCCTCTCGGGATATTAAACAGTTTCCATCCATCCTTTGGCCGATTCGTGCAGTTTACAGCACAACAGCTCCTTGTCATTTTCGTTCTCCGCTGACTCCGCTGGTAAACAAATGACAAATGTCCCGCTTTCTGACCCCTGGCTGCGCGCGCACATCTGCGATGACGTTGCACAGAAACCCGTCTATATAGTTCCTCAAGACAGAGAAATGGTCACCAAACGACACAGGCTAGCAAAGACTGGCGGCGCATTGATGCTAAAAACGAATTGTTACAAGGTCACAAGTGTTTGACACAGGGTATTTTACAACAACTTCGAGCCAATCAGAATCAATGACTGAAACCATCTGTTGAATAATTGTAATAATCACTGTTCCTCTTCAACATTCAATACACGCTAGAAGACAACCGATGTCAGCCTCTTGTCTGAGCCCATTCACTTGCTGTGCGTGTCACAGGGAACCTACGTTATCGTTTTAAAAACCAAAAGACAGGGAAAAAAATAACTCTATTTTAGAGGACTTTATACTTTTAAAGCACAGCTATCAATTTTTTAATTAAAAGCAAGCAACAAATAAATGCGATATCGTCTGTGTATTTGTTGTTGGCGAGGGGATCATTTGAGCCTACACACAAAACAAAGAATACAATTTAGGTAATTAGAAATTAATTAGCTCGACAAAACAGGAAAGCACTCCAAGGGTAACAGTTGGTGCATGCAAAAGGACCGCTGGAAATTTGCATGGTAAACAGCAGTGTATTTCAGTTGCATCCTATTCCATCCTACCAGAGAACTCTCCCTACCTCTACTCTATTTCAAGCAGATTCAACCAGATTTCAGCAGATGAGAGCTGGTGCCTGTCACTCGAGGGGCTGCAGAAGAGTGCAGGAGACGCGCGGGAGGGGAACGCGGTGATTCAGTACACGTGCATGTCGGCGCCGTCACGGAGATGTATTTACACGGATGGCTTCGGAACGGACTCAACCAACGTACCGACGCAGCCGAGCGAAACGCGGCGATGACAGGCAATTTAGTCTCTTTACACGACGTGCTCTGTGGCGGCTTTGTTATAAACCGGGAGAAGGAGATCCACTTTAAAAAGAGAAGTAAACAGAAGCCGTGGAAAGCAGTTTTATTTGAAAATCTATTTGTTTTGTGAGATGCTGTGTTTATTTTTTCCTCCCCTTGCATCCCTTTGAAGCCACTCCAAATCATCCTTTTGTTGGAACATTATTTTGAACAGATTTTTCCGGTACAATGGGTTCTCTGGGGCCAGAGACCAACGGGCCCCCCCTCCTCTCCCCCGTTGGTTCCTGAAGCGCACGGCGGATGTTTGCATCCGTGTGCTTTTCAAGCTCACCGGGGTCATCCCTTATAGCGTGCTTTAGCCCCTGCATTCGAGAGAGCGGCGAGGAAAGTGTGAAAAACTAACAAGCCGGTGGCTGCACTCACAAGAACCCTCTCCCAAAAACAGTCAGTGCCCTGCCTGTTTTTGGGAGATAGTTTGTGTGCGTATTCGTGAGAGTGAACACTCAGACGGTGCTGTGAGTAGGCTGTAAACGTATCGCTGTGGAAATACTGTTGGGGGCAGTTCTGCTCCTCGAAAACCTCTAAGAACATAATTGAGTGCATGAGATATTCCTCATGTTAATGAACCTGAAGTACTTCAGGTACATTAACAGATAGTTAGTTCATTGCCTTTCACTTTCAGGACTATCTTGATGCCTTATGGTTCTCAGATCGAAAAGCTGTATCAATTACAAACACAAATGTAATACAGATACATGCATTTATATTCTTGTCATGTTTTCCAGTAGTAATTGTCAGCCTCCCATTCAAATATGGTTCTCAGAACAAAAATCTGCAACCATTACAAACACAAATGTAATACAAATACATGCAGTATATTCTTGTCATGTGTTCCAGTAGTATTCTTCAGCCCCCCATACAAATATGAATAATTCTTTATATTTTAACGTGGAGACAGATTTGCGCCACTGAAGAAATCTAAGTGGTCCAATCTCCGAACATCACGGCACACTTCAAGGGTAAAAAGCTAAATGTTTCAGAAGGTCAAATGCTATCCGGTACGGAGCCGTACAGGAAAGGGCACGCCCTTATACATGTTTTATGGCGTTTTCAGAGGATAGCGCCCCACTTAAGGGGTAGATCCTCACAGCCGCCAACAAACAGGATCCGATGAGTTTCCATTGAACCGTCGAGAATCGAAAGGACTTAAAGTCTGCTTTGTTTCAGGAAGGTAATGAAAGGTTCCCGATAACGCTTTGGATGTGGCTACCGAGAGGGGGGGGGTTGTTTACATAAGCTGGCCCGATGAACGACGGTAGCGTTGTAAGTCGTGAGTCATGTGGCAAAAACTGACACTAGGCCGCCTCATTAAGTCAATCGTGTTTCCCGCTTACAAGACGGCCCCATCACACTGGAATATGGAATAAATATCTGTTGACCCTTCCATCCTGAGCACGCATGCATAATATCCAAGTATTAGCTGCCTGTTTGAATGCAAATGCACTTGAAGCCTGCTCTGGGGGGAAAGTAAAAGAACCAAGCTTGTCAACACGTTGAAGGCAAAGGAACGTTTTAGGCAGTGTTGTACTAAGGTGCATTTAAAATACATGACGTTGATTATGTACAGCAGCGGCCCGTTCATTATATTATATAATTGTGATTACTTGTTCGAAAGTCACAACAGCGTTGTGCTCCAAAAATATGTTGGGATTCTTATGGGCTGTGACAGAAGAAGTAGTTCCTTAACAGATTTCCTTTTGTTTGCGGAAGAATGTGAAAGGAAAGGAAAGACGCACTGTTTTTAATGTGGGAAATATCAGCTACGTGTCTCGTGCTACATTCCAAGACATGTTTTTCAAATGACACGCAACAACAAACGCACCGCATTAGCAGTCAGCTGTCATCTCATCAAAGTAAAAGCCGACCAAAGTACCGCCACAAAGAAATGATTAGGATTTACGTCATGATTATTGTAATGAGCAGTATAACATACGCTTTCTCCCACACCGCTTTGAATAGGAGCCACCTTCCTTTGGGATATTAGGGCTCCAGAAATAAGGACAATAAATCAATCAAGTTTAAGGAGCAGTCCATTTGTGCATGTGCTGGTTCCTGTCCCCCCTCCAAAGCCTCTCATTGGTCCATTCCGCATTTCAACGCCAGACCGTGGCTACACTCCAACGAGGGAGACACAGACCTATGTATTCTTCTGAATAATTCAGAAGCATGAAAAACATGGACAGTATGTGCGCTAAGGTCACAAGTCCTCCACCTCACTGCACGACAGTGATGCCTGTTCTGTTTTCCTGTAGACTCCCACCTTCGGTAGCCCGTGGAATTCGGAATCGAGATCGGCTTGTGGCGATATCACTCGACTATTTTGGCCTAACTGACCTGACAAAAAGTGGCATGCCGTTAGATAAACAGCCACATGAATGATTTAAATGATGGATTCGTGACCCAGTACCAAACTGATCTTTTGACATCTCATGTTCTGTAGCGACAATATTACGGTTTTCGTATTCAGCGGGATATTTTTCCAAGTGCGGCGGACGTCCTTTAGCGTATGAGCTCCTGCATGTAGGAGAGGTTTAAATTTAAATTTGATTCCGATGTGACAGACTCGACAAATGAGGGGCGTCTGAAAACGCGACATGAATTCCCCTTGTCATACTGGAGCCCCAAATTGACGGGCTCTAGCCACTCACCCAAATTCAGCACTGGCAAAACGTGTTCACCAGCAAATCGAGTCGTGTTGAAATAATCATTGCCACAGCCTTAAACTTATCCAAATAAAAAGCCATCTTGGGCCTGAAATTGAAAATAACTCAATCAGGGCCTTAGTGTTCGCCAAACAAGCAGACTCCCTCCAAAAACAGCATGTTGGGTTCTGTTAACAGAGGTATGTCTGGAGAATCTTTTCAATAAAAGCTTCCTTAAGTTAACCTGTGCACACTATAAGCGTTTTGATGATTGTTTACCCAGATGCACCACACCCCTTATTGATCACTGGTCAGTCAGGGGAAGCCGCTGGTCGTTACGACCAGATTCATTACCCGACAGTCTGCAGTCTACTCGCACAGTCCAGGCATTAATTATTCATGCTTTCCATAAACCCCTAATGTGTCTGGCTGTGTATTCACACACACACACACACACACACACACACACACACACACACACACACACACACACACACACACAACACCCCCCCTTTACCCACACACAAACACCCAGACACACACACTCACACAGACAGACATGTTTGAATAGTAATCAAATACATTTTAGATGAACACCTAGGCTGAAGCAAATAGCTTTTAAATGGAAGGAAAATACAAACAAGTAGTGATAGCGATCCAGCTGGCACGGATTGACTCTAATGTGAATTGCATTACACTGCCAGAAGCTAGGGACACTCTGCATAGGCACTTGGGCGGCTGATGAAAACTGTGTCGAAAGATAACCAAACCCAACTTGATAATATGTTTGCATCAGACAACTCCCTCTCTTGGGTCAAAACATGCTGTTGCATGCTCAGCCGATCGAGAGGCGATGCATGCAACAGTGTTAATGTGTTTATGTCTTTAACGCATGCGGTAAACAACTTTAAAGGTGGGGTCATAAGGTTAGGTTCCCCCTCAATGTGTAATAAAAAAAACAATGATCGTAATGGCCTTTAAAATGCTTAATTACTTGAAAACATGGCTTGTAGTTCCACTTCCCCTCATTCATCTTACTGAGTTGTGAGCACCACTGCCACCTAACCATGGATGTATTGTCTTGCACCGAATTAGGATGTACATTTAGAAGGCGCTTTTATCCAAGGCAACGTAAAACCATTCATACACACATTCACACACCAACGGCGGAGTCAGCCAGCTCATCAGAAGCAGTTAGGAGATGTGTTTTGCTCAGGGACACCTCGACACTCAGCTAGGAGGAGCCGGGGATCGAACTAGCGACCTTCTGGTTACAAGTCAACCCACTCCACCTCCTGAGCTAACTTAGCCGACCCATCTCAACCCAAATGCAGGACTGCAATGCACGGTGGGTGGTAAACCCCTCTGGAGTGGCCATGGTGACCGACTCAGTTATCAGACAAACGGCCGTCGTGTCCGCTGTGAGGGAAGGGAGAGAGAGGGGAAGAGAGAGAGAGAGATGTGTAATTACAATCGTATCGCACACCGACAATATCCGACACTCAGTCAGCCGCTTCTCTCACTTCCTGCCCAGCAATAGACCACTGCTCCATAAGCTGTCCGCCGTAGCATTACGTAATAAGCATCAAATACAAACAAGGACTGAAGCTATACAAAGTTCAGGAGACTGATAATAACTATAATTCTTAAGTAACATCGGGGTAGGTATCCTCGTCTCTCTCTCTCTGCATTACAGATGAGTCATCCGAGGTGCCCGGGTTCTGCAAAATGAGAACGACCCCTTTCTCCCAGGCGTGACTTCGTAGGACAAATAGGGCTGTCGCTCATAACACTAATTACGGGTTCTGTCCCTCCATTATTCACCCCAGCGAGGGCGCAACCACCAGACTAATCCAGTGCGCCTCACCTGTGTTTGGCCCGCCATGACAGCCCTGGGAAAGGATTTACGTGTGTGTGTGTGTGTGTGTGTGTGTGTGTGTGTGTGTGTGTGTGTGTGTGTGTGTGTGTGTGTGTGTGTGTGTGTGTGTGTGTGTGTGTGTGTGTGTGTGTGTGTGTGTGTGTGCTTGTGCATCTGTGTGTGTGCTTGTGTGTGTTTTGGTGTGTGTGTTTTAGTGTGTGCGTGTTTGTACGACTATGCGTGCGTGCGCCCGTCTGTACGTGTGTGCGTGCGTGTGTGCATCTGTGTGTGAGGTGGGAGGGCGTGGCTCAGGAATGGGCTGCAGATGGGGGCGGAGCCAGGGGCTTCTGGTTGGAGGAGCCGTTAGGCAGTATTAACAGAGGTGATGGATCTATTGAAGGCAGGGTGGATTTGCTACCGTGCCTGATGGCTTCCGGGTAAGATCCCCGATGCCAGTGCTCCACCTGTGGGCATCCTTGATTAAGATGCCCATCGAGGCCCCCTTGCTCCTTAATGGCGTGCATTTAGGAAAGGAATCAGTGGGGTCATCTCCACGACAGTTGGTTAATATTAATACGTTTACCAGGGAGTCTTCCCTAGAATGGCTCCTATCAGGATTTCTTCCTTGTCTTCAATGTGGTCTCCTGTCCTCTAGAGCGTCTCCTGTCCTCTAGAGCGTCTCCTGTCCTATCAGGAGTTCTCCCTCCTCCTCGAGAGCATCTCCTGTCCTCTAGAGCGTCTCCTGTCCTCTAGAGCGTCTCCTGTCCAATCAGGAGTCCTCCCTCCTCCTCTAGAGCGTCTCCTGTCCTGTAGAGCGTCTCCTGTCCTCTAGAGCGTCTCCTGTCCTATCAGGAGTCCTCCCCCGTCCTCTAGAGCGTCTACTGTCCTATCAGGAGTCCTCCCTCCTCCTCTAGAGCGTCTCCTGTCCTATCAGGAGTCCTCCCTCCTCCTCTAGAGCGTCTCCTGTCCTATCAGGAGTCCTCCCTCCTCCTCTAGAAGGGCTCCTATCAGGGAGTGTGGTTTGTGTCGTTGCTTTAAGCGGGAGGCAGCGACCCCCCTGTGGAGACGGCCTGTTCTTCACACACACACACTGAATGACTTAATTCACATTCACATTAATCAATTTGCCCTAGCGGTAATTTGGAATGAATGGGTGAGTGGGAATGAATTCATTCCCACTCACCCATTCATTCCGAATTCAGTCCCCCAGACAGTCATTCGAAATGAATGTGAGAGTATGGATCCCTCACTAGACAGATTTTCCCACCAACCACCATGGAAGAAATAGAACACATATCCCCAGAACAGATAAGAAACAGCTCCATTTTTAAATGTTGTCTCCGCACTTCTATAATGAGTGCATGGTCAGCCTGTGAATGTGTGGAGCTGTTCACTGAGCTGTACCATAGCTGGGGCAGTTTAGAAACTGTTGACCTTAGCACCTTGATATGTGGACTACTGGAACGTTTGCATCGCCACTAATGCAATATAAACAACATGTGTTAATATTAATGATTCACCTGAATCCTAAAACTGATATTGTTGTAAACAGCACTCTTAC